>NC_092759.1:18935090-19073903 GCF_047496795.1 Chiloscyllium punctatum | reverse complement strand
GGGAGTGGGATGGTGGGGGGGGGGAGTGAGGATAGGTGGGGGTGGGGGGGAGTGAGGATGGTGGGGGTGGGGGGGGAGTGAGGATGGTGGGGGTGGGGGGGGGAGTGAGGATGGTGGGGGTGGGGGGGGGGAGTGAGGATGGTGGGGGTGGGGGGGGGAGTGAGGATGGTGGGGGTGGGGGGGGGAGTGAGGATGGTGGGGGTGGGGTGGAGTGAGGATGGTGGGGGTGAGGGGGGGAGTGAGGATGGTGGGGGTGGGGGGGGAGTGAGGATGGTGGGGGTGGGGGGGGGAGTGAGGATGGTGGGGGTGGGGGGGGGGAGTGAGGATGGTGGGGGTGGGGGGGGGGAGTGAGGATGGTGGGGGTGGGGGGGGGAGTGAGGATGGTGGGGGTGGGGGGTGGAGTGAGGATGGTGGGGGTGAAGGGGGGGGAGTGAGGATGGTGGGGGTGGGGGGGGGAGTGAGGATGGTGGGGGTGAGGGGGGGAGTGAGGATAGTGGGGGGGTGGAGTGAGGATGGTGGGGGTGAGGGGGGGAGTGAGGATGGTGGGGGTGAGGGGGGGAGTGAGGATGGTGGGGGTGAGGGGGGGTGAGGGGGGGGGAGTGAGGATGGTGGGGGTGAGGGGGGGAGTGAGGCATGGTGGGGGTGAGGGGGGGAGTGAGGATGGTGGGGGGTGAGGGGGGGAGTGGGAAGGTGGGTGTGAGGGGGGGTGGGGGTGGGGGGGGAGTGAGGATGGTGGGGGTGGGGGGGGGGAGTGAGGATGGTGGGGGTGTGGGGGTGGGGGGGGGTGAGGATGGTGGGGGTGGGGGGGGGGGAGTGAGGATGGTGGGGGTGGGGGGGGGAGTGAGGATGGTGGGGTGGGGGTGGGGGTGGGGAGTGGGGATGGTGGCGGTGGGGGGGGAGTGAGGATGGTGGGGGTGAGGGGGGGTGAGGGGGGGGGGAGTGAGGATGGTGGGGGTGGGGGGGGAGTGAGGATAGTGGGGGGGGGGTGGAGTGAGGATGGTGGGGGTGAGGGGGGGAGTGAGGATGGTGGGGGTGAGGGGGGGAGTGAGGGATGGTGGGGGTGAGGGGGGGAGTGGGGATGGTGGGGGGTGGAGTGAGGATGGTGGGGGTGAGGGGGGGGAGTGAGGATAGTGGGGGTGGGGTGGAGTGAGGATGGTGGGGGTGAGGGGGGGAGTGAGGATGGTGGGGGTGAGGGGGGAGTGAGGATGTGGGGGGGGGGGGAGTGAGGATGGTGGGGGTGGGGGGGGGAGTGAGGATGGTGGGGGTGGGGGGGGGAGTGAGGATGGTGGGGGGTGGGGGGGGGAGTGAGGATGGTGGGGGTGAGGGGGGGAGTGAGGATGGTGGGGGTGAGGGGGGGGAGTGAGGATGGTGGGGGTGGGGGGGGGAGTGAGGATGGTGGGGGTGGGGGGGGAGTGAGGATGGTGGGGGTGGGGGGGTGGAGTGGGATGGTGGGGGTGAGGGGGGGAGTGAGGGATGGTGGGGGTGAGGGGGGGAGTGAGGATGGTGGGGGTGAGGGGGGGAGTGAGGATAGTGGGGGGGGGGGGAGTGAGGATGGTGGGGGGGGGGTGGAGTGAGGATGGTGGGGGTGAGGGGGGGGAGTGAGGATGGTGGGGGGTGAGGGGGGGGAGTGGGGATGGTGGGGGTGAGGGGGGGAGTGAGGATGGTGGGGGTGAGGGGGGGAGTGAGGATGGTGGGGGTGAGGGGGGGAGTGGGGATGGTGGGGTGAGGGGGGGGAGTGGGGATGGTGGGGGTGAGGGGGGGAGTGAGGATGGTGGGGGTGGGGGGGAGTGAGGAGGTGGGGGGTGGGGTGGGGGTGGGGTGGGGATGGTGGGGTGAGGGGGGGAGTGGGGATGGTGGGGGTGAGGGGGGGGAGTGAGGATGGTGGGGGTGAGGGGGGGAGTGAGGATAGTGGGGGGGGGGGGGAGTGAGGGATAGTGGGGGGGGGGTGGAGTGAGGATGGTGGGGGTGAGGGGGGGAGTGAGGATGGTGGGGGTGAGGGGGGGAGTGAGGATGGTGGGGGGTGAGGGGGGGGAGTGAGGATAGTGGGGGGGGGGTGGAGTGAGGATGGTGGGGGTGAGGGGGGGAGTGAGGATGGTGGGGGTGAGGGGGGGAGTGGGATAGTGGGGGGGGTGGAGTGAGGATGGTGGGGGTGAGGGGGGGAGTGAGGATGGTGGGGGGTGAGGGGGGGAGTGAGGGATGGGTGGGGGTGAGGGGGGGAGTGAGGATGGTGGGGGTGAGGGGGGGTGAGGGGGGGGGGGAGTGAGGATGGTGGGGGTGAGGGGGGGGAGTGAGGATGGTGGGGGTGGGGGGGGAGTGAGGATGGTGGGGGTGAGGGGGGGAGTGAGGATGGTGGGGGTGAGGGGGGGTGAGGGGGGGGAGTGAGGATGGTGGGGGTGGGGGGGGAGTGAGGATGGTGGGGGTGGGGGGGGGAGTGAGGATGGTGGGGGGTGAGGGGGGGAGTGAGGATGGTGGGGGTGGGGGGGGGAGTGAGGATGGTGGGGGTGGGGGGGGGGAGTGAGGATGGTGGGGGTGGGGGGGGGAGTGAGGATGGTGGGGGTGGGGGGGGAGTGAGGATGGTGGGGGGTGGGGGTGGGGGGGGGGGAGTGAGGATGGTGGGGGTGAGGGGGGGGGAGTGAGGATGGTGGGGGTGGGGGGGGGAGTGAGGATGGTGGGGGTGGGGGGGGGGAGTGAGGATGGTGGGGGTGGGGGGGGGGAGTGAGGATGGTGGGGGGTGGGGGGGGGGGAGTGAGGATGGTGGGGGTGAGGGGGGGGAGTGAGGATGGTGGGGGTGGGGGGGGGAGTGAGGATGGTGGGGGTGAGGGGGGGGGGAGTGAGGATGGTGGGGGTGAGGGGGGGGAGTGAGGATGGTGGGGGTGAGGGGGGGGGGGGAGTGAGGATGGTGGGGGTGAGGGGGGGAGTGAGGATGGTGGGGGTGGGGGGGGAGTGAGGATGGTGGGGGTGGGGGGGGGAGTGAGGATGGTGGGGGGGGTGGAGTGAGGATGGTGGGGTGAGGGGGGGAGTGAGGATGGTGGGGGTGAGGGGGGGGAGTGAGGATGGTGGGGGTGGGGGGGGAGTGAGGATGGTGGGGGTGGGGGGGGAGTGAGGATGGTGGGGGTGGGGGGGGGGTGAGGATGGTGGGGGTGAGGGGGGAGTGAGGATGGTGGGGGTGAGGGGGGGAGTGAGGATGGTGGGGGTGGGGGGGGGGAGTGAGGATGGTGGGGGTGAGGGGGGGGGGGTGAGGATGGTGGGGGTGAGGGGGGGTGAGGATGGTGGGGGTGAGGGGGGGGAGTGAGGATGGTGGGGGTGGGGGGGGAGTGAGGATGGTGGGGGTGGGGGGGGGAGTGAGGATGGTGGGGTGGGGGGGGGAGTGAGGTGGTGGGGGTGGGGGGGGGAGTGAGGATGGTGGGGGTGAGGGGGGGGGTGAGGATGGTGGGGGGTGGGGGGGGGAGTGAGGATGGTGGGGGTGGGGGGGGTGTGAGGATGGTGGGGGTGGGGGTGTGGGGGGGGGGGAGTGAGGATGGTGGGGGTGGGGGGGGGGAGTGAGGATGGTGGGGGTGAGGGGGGGAGTGAGGATGGTGGGGGTGGGGGGGGGAGTGAGGATGGTGGGGGTGGGGGGGGAGTGAGGATGGTGGGGGTGGGGGGGGTGGGGGGGTGAGGATGGTGGGGGGTGGGGGGGTGGAGTGAGGATGGTGGGGGTGTGGGGGGGGAGTGAGGATGGTGGGGGTGGGGGGTGAGGGGGGGGAGTGAGGATGGTGGGGGGTGAGGGGGGGAGTGGGATGGTGGGGGTGAGGGGGGGGGAGTGAGGATGTGGGGGGGGGGGTGGGAGTGAGGATGGTGGGGGGTGAGGGGGGGAGTGAGGATGGTGGGGGTGGGGGGGTGTGGGGGAGTGAGGATGGTGGGGGTGGGGGGGGAGTGAGGATGGTGGGGGTGAGGGGGGGAGTGAGGATGGTGGGGGTGAGGGGGGGAGTGAGGATGGTGGGGGGTGAGGGGGGGGAGTGAGGATGGTGGGGGTGAGGGGGGGGGGTGAGGATGGTGGGGGTGAGGGGGGGGAGTGAGGATGGTGGGGGTGGGGGGGGGAGTGAGGATGGTGGGGGGTGGGGGGGGTGGGGGGGGGGGAGTGAGGTGGTGGGGGTGGGGGGGGGAGTGAGGATGGTGGGGGGTGGGGGGGGGAGTGAGGATGGTGGGGGTGAGGGGGGGGGAGTGAGGATGGTGGGGGTGAGGGGGGGGGAGTGAGGATGGTGGGGGTGGGGGGGGGGGGGGGGAGTGAGGATGGTGGGGGGTGGGGGGGAGTGAGGATGGTGGTGGTGGGGGGGGTGGGGGAGTGAGGATGGTGCGGTGAGGGGGGGGGGGGTGTGGGATGGTGGGGGGTGGGGGGGGAGTGAGGATGGTGGGGGGTGGGGGGGGGAGTGAGGATGGTGGGGGTGGGGGGGGGGGGGGGATGAGGATGGTGGGGTGAGGGGGGGGGTGAGGATGGTGGGGGGTGGGGGGGGAGTGAGGATGGTGGGGGTGGGGGGGGAGTGAGGATGGTGGGGGGTGGGGGGGGGAGTGAGGATGGTGGGGGGTGGGGGGGGGAGTGAGGATGGTGGGGGTGGGGGGGGAGAGTGAGGATGGTGGGGGTGGGGGGGGGGGGAGTGAGGATGGTGGGGGTGGGGGGGGGAGTGAGGATGGTGGGGGTGAGGGGGGGGTGAGGATGGTGGGGGTGAGGGGGGGTGAGGATGGTGGGGGTGAGGGGGGGTGAGGATGGTGGGGGTGGGGGGGGTGAGGATGGTGGGGGTGGGGGGGGGAGTGAGGATGGTGGGGGTGGGGGGGGTGGGGGAGTGAGGATGGTGGGGGTGGGGGGGGGGTGTGGGTGGGGGGGAGTGAGGATGGTGGGGGTGGGGGGGGGGGAGTGAGGATGGTGGGGGTGGGGGGGTTGGGGGGGGGGGGTGAGGATGGTGGGGGTGGGGGGGGGGGGAGTGAGGATGGTGGGGGTGGGGGGGGGGAGTGAGGATGGTGGGGGTGGGGGGGGAGTGAGGATGGTGGGGGTGAGGGGGGAGGTGAGGATGGTGGGGGTGGGGGGGGGGGGGAGTGAGGATGGTGGGGGTGAGGGGGGGTGGGGGGTGGGGGGGGGAGTGAGGATGGTGGGGGTGGGGGGGGGGAGTGAGGATGGTGGGGGTGTGGGGGTGGGGGGGGAGTGAGGATGGTGGGGGTGGGGGGGGGAGTGAGGATGGTGGGGGTGGGGGGGGGGGAGTGAGGATGGTGGGGGTGGGGGGGGGGGGGGAGTGAGGATGGTGGGGGGTGGGGGGGAGTGAGGATGGTGGGGGTGGGGGGGGGAGTGAGGATGTGGGGGGGGTGAGGATGTGGGGGTGGGGGGGGGGGTGAGGATGGTGGGGGTGGGGGGGGGGTGGGGATGGTGGGGGTGGGGGGGGGGGAGTGAGGATGGTGGGGGGTGAGGGGGGGGAGTGAGGATGGTGGGGGTTGGGGGGGAGTGGGGATGGTGGGGGGTGGGGGGGGAGTGAGGATGGTGGGGGTGGGGGGGTGGGGGGGGTGGGTGGTGTGGGTGGGGGGGGTGGGGGGGGAGTGAGGATGGTGGGGGTGAGGGGGGGGGAGTGGGGATGGTGGGGGTGAGGGGGGGAGTGGGGATGGTGGGGGTGGGGGGTGGGAGTGAGGATGGTGGGGGTGGGGGGGGAGTGAGGATGGTGGGGGTGTGGGGGGGGAGTGAGGATGATGGGGGTGGGGGGGGGAGTGTGGATGATGGGGGTGAGGGGGGTGGGGGGAGTGTGGTGATGGGGGTGAGGGGGGTGGGGGGGAGTGAGGGTGGGGGGGGTGAGGGGGGTGGGGGGGGAGTGAGGATGGTTGGGGTGAGGGGGGTGGGGGGGAGTGAGGGGGGTGGGGGAGTGAGGATGGTGGGGGTGGGTGGGGGGGAGTGAGGATGGTGGGGGTGAGGGGGGTGGGGGGAGTGAGGATGGTGGGGGTGAGGGGGGGTGGGGGGGAGTGAGGATGGTGGGGGGTGGGGGGGGTGGGGGGGGGGTGAGGGGGGTGGGGGGGGTGAGGATGGTGGGGGTGAGGGGGGTGGGGGGAGTGGGATGGTGGGGTGAGGGGGGGTGGGGGGGTGTGGGATGGTGGGGGTGAGGGGGGGGAGTGAGGTGGTGGGGGGGTGAGGGGGGGGGTGTGAGGATGGTGGGGGTGGGGGGGGTGGGGGGGAGTGTGGTGGTGGGGGGTGGGGGGGTGGGGGGGGGTGGGTGGTGGGGGTGGTGGGGGGTGGGGGGGGTGGGGGGTGGGGTGGTGGGGTGGGGGGTGGGGGGGTGGGTGGTGGGGGGTGGGGGGGGGGGTGGGGATGTGGGGGTGGGGGGGTGGGGGGTGTGGGTGGTGGGGGTGGGGGGGGGTGTGGATGATGGGGGTGGGGGGGGGTGGGGGGGAGTGAGGATGGTGGGGGTGAGGGGGGTGGGGGGAGTGGGATGGTGGGGGTGAGGGGGGTGGGGGGTGGGATGGTGGGGGTGGGTGGTGGGGGTGGGGGGGTGGGTGGGGGTGTGAGGATGGTGGGGGGTGAGGGGGGTGGGGGAGTGAGGATGGTGGGGGTGAGGGGGGTGGGGGGAGTGAGGATGGTGGGGTGAGGGGGCAGTGAGGATGGTGGGGGTGAGGGGGGTGGGGGGAGTGAGGATGGTGGGGGTGAGGGGGGGAGTGAGGATGGTGGGGGTGACGGGACAGTGAGGATGGTTGGGGTGGGGTGGAGGGGGTAGTGGGGGTGACGGGAGTGAGAATGGTGGGGGCCATGGGGGGAGTGAGGATGGTGGGGGCGAGGGGGGGAGTGAGGATGGTGGGGGCGGGGGGGGGAGTGAGGATGGTGGGGGCGGGGGGTGGTGGGGGGAGTGAGGATGGTGGGGGCGGGGGGCGGGGGGGGTAGTGAGGATGGTGGGGGTGAGGGGGGGGAGTGAGGATGGTGGGGGGCGGGTGGCGGGGGGGGTAGTGAGGATGGTGGGGGGTGAGGGGGTGGGGGAGTGAGGATGGTGGGGGTGAGGGGGGTGGGGGAGTGAGGATGGTGGGGGTGGGGGGGTGGGGGAGTGAGGATGGTGGGGGCGGGGGGGAGTGAGGATGGGTGGGGGCGGGGGGGGGAGTGAGGATGGTGGGGGTGGGGGGGGTGGGGGAGTGAGGATGGTGGGGGGTGAGGGGGTGGGGAGTGAGGATGGTGGGGGGTGAGGGGGGTGGGGGAGTGAGGATGGTGGGGGTGGGGGTGGTGTGGGTGAGTTGGGAGGGGGTGAGGGGGGTGGGGGTGAGGGGTGGGGGAGTGAGGATGGTGGGGGCGGGGGGGAGTGAGGATAGTGGGGGCGGGGGGGGGAGTGAGGATGGTGGGGGTGAGGGGGGAGTGAGGATGGTGGGGGTGAGGGGGGAGTGAGGATGGTGGGGGTGAGGGGGGGAGTGAGGATGGTGGGAGGTGAGGGGGGAGTGAGGATGGTGGGGTGAGGGGGGTGGGGGGGAAGTGAGGATGGTGGGGGCGGGGGGGGAGTGAGGATGGTGGGGGCGGGGGGGGGAGTGAGGATGGTGGGGGTGAGGGGGGTGGGGGAGTGAGGATGGTGGGGGGCGGGGGGGGGAGTGAGGATGGTGGGGCTGGGGGCGGGGGGGAGTGAGGGTGGTGGGGGTGAGGGGGGTGGGGGGAGTGAGGATTGTGGGGGTGAGGGGGGGTGGGGGGAGTGAGGATGGTGGGGGTGGGGGCGGGGGGGGAGTGAGGGTGGTGGGGGTGAGGGGGGGTGGGGGGAGTGAGGATTGTGGGGGTGAGGGGGGGTGGGGGAGTGAGGATGGTGGGGGCGGGGGGGGAGTGAGGATGGTGGGGGTGAGGGGGGGTGGGGGAGTGTGAGGATTGTGGGGGTGAGGGGGGGTGGGGGAGTGAGGATGGTGGGGGCGGGGGGGGGAGTGAGGATGGTGGGGGTGAGGGGGGTGGGGGAGTGAGGATGGTGGGGGGCGGGGGGGGAGTGAGGATGGTGGGGGCCGGGGCGGGGGGGGGAGTGAGGGTGGTGGGGGTGAGGGGGGAGTGGGGATGGTGGGGGGTGGGGGGGGGAGTGGGGATGGTGGGTGAGGAGGAATGAGGGTGGGGCGGATGAGGGGGGGAGTGAGGATGGTGGGGATGGGGGCGGGGGGGAGTGAGGGTGGTGGGGGGTGAGGGGGGTGGGGGGAGTGAGGATGGTGGGGGTGGGGGGGGGGGAGTGGGGATGGTGGGTGAGGGGGAATGAGGGGTGGGTGGGGTGTGAGGGGGAATGGGGAGGGAGCGGGCAGTCAGGGGAAGTGGGTGTGTGTGTGTGGGGGGGGGAGTCGGGTGAGGAGGGATGGGGTGTCTGTGGGACGGGGTATGTCGATTGCAGAGGGGAGTGGGGGATGGGTTATGAGTTGTGGAGGGGTGTGGTAGTGGGGTGTCGGGGCAGGGGGCTGAGTGTTGGGGTGTGTGTGGGAAGGGAGGGGTTGGGGTAATCGGTGGGGGTGGGTGAGGGGCATGTGTGAGGGCGATGGTTTTCTGGAGGAGGGGTGTGGGGATGAAGGTTGGAGAAGGGGGAAATGGCTGGGGGAGAGGGGAGTGTAGGGGAATGGGTGGGGGAGGGTTCTGGGTCAAGTGGATGAGGCAGTATAGGGGAGTGGGTGGTGGAGAATGAGGAGTGAGTTGGGGGAGGGCTGTGATGGATGAATGGCGAGGTTAGGGATGAGTGAGGAGGTGGGTGAGTGGTCATGGGGAGAACAAGATTGGGAGCGGGGTGGAGGGGCTGAGGGAGTGAGTGGGGTGGAGTGAGGATTATGTGGGAGCTGAAGGGTGTGTGGGGGAGGGTGGCAAGGAATGGGTGGGAAGGGAGAAGTGTGGTTGGGAATGGGGGGGTAGTAGACTGAGGGAAGGGAGAAGTGTGGTTGGGAATGGGGGGGTAGTAGACTGAGGAGATCATGAAGAGTGTGAAGGTGAAGTTGTCGTCTTGTGAGTAGGGAGGGGTGGTTGTGGAGCGTTGTATAATGTGGGGGGTAAGAGAGGTGAGTAATGCAGAGGGGTGTGAGGGGATTAGGCAGGACGGCCATGGGAGGAGGTCACAGGAGCTTGGGGGAAAAGGGATGCAGGAGTGAGGGAGAAGGGGCACAATGTTGTGGACGTCTGGGGGAGAAAGGGATGGTAAGTAGAGTGTCAGGACCAGGAGAGGATTTGGGTTAAGGTGGCGAAGTGTATGAGCAAATGGGGGAAGGGGTAGAAGGGGCTGGGGAACAGACCAGTTGAGGGAAGTGGGTGGTGAGGTGAGAGGGGTGGGGGGGTTGCTGGTGAGTGGTGAAGAATGACTTTGGCTGAAGACTGGCCTTCCCAAAATGCTTTATTTAGATCTGATATGATTTATTTGAATGTTGGGGTAGGGAGATGTCGGAGTTTTCCTTCATGTTGATAACCAACCTCTCTGTTGGAACCTTCATACCCATTTTATATATAACTTCTGGGATCAGGGAAGAGGAGCATCCTGCCACCCTCCTCCTTACCCCATCAGTTCCTTCATCCCTTGTGTATTTATCATCCTCATTGAAATGTAATGACAGTATTTGCTGAGGTGCTCCCTGTGGGTTCAAGTTGCATATCCTCTTGGAAATTTCTCCAAATTGTCTTGAATCTGTAGCCTCAGATTCTGCTTTTTTAAAGAAACCCTGCAATGTAGAAACAGGCCATTTGTATTGAGTACAGGAGTTGGGAGGTCATGTTATGGTTGTACAGGATGTTGGTTAGGCCACTGTTGACTATTGTGTGCAGTTCTGGTCTCCTTCCTATTGGAAAGATGTTGTGAAACGTGAAGGGGTTCAGAAAAGATTTACAAGGATGTTGCCAGAGTTGAAGGATTTGAGCTATAGGGAGAGGTTGAATAGGCTGGGGGTGTTTCTTCCTTGAGTGTCGGAGGCTGAGGGGTGACTTTATAAAGGTTTATAAAATCATGAGGGGCATGGATTGGGTAAATCGACCAAGTCTTTTCTCTGGGGTCGGGGGGTCCAGAACTAGAGGCATACATTTAGGGTGAGAGGGTAAAGATATAAAAGAACACATTTTCACCCAGAGGGTCGTACGTGTATGGAATGAGCTGCCAGAGGAAGTGTGGAGGCTGGTACAATTACAACATTTAAAAGGCATCTGATGGGTATTACGAATAGGAAGGGTTTGGAGGGATATGGGCCGGGTGCTGACAGGTGGACAAGTTGGATTGGGGATATCTGGTTGGCATGGACGAGTTGGGCTGAGGGTGTGTGTTTCTGTGCTGTACATCCCTATGACATGCCAACTCTGTATTCAGTGCACTGAACTGTATTGAAAAAGCAAGTGTACCAAATGCTGTGCTCACTACCCTGTCTACCTGTGGCTCCACTTTCAAGGAGCTATCAACCTACATCCCAAAGTCTCTTTGTTCAGCAACACTCCCTAGGACCTTACCATTAAGTTTATAAGTCTTGCTCTGATATGCCTTACCAAAATACAACACCTCCGTATTTATCTAAATTAAACTCATCTGCCAGTTCTCGGTCCATTTGCGCTTTGGGATATCCTTCTTCGGTGTCCACTACACCACCAATTTTGGTGTCATCTGCAAACATACAAACCATACCTCCGAGACGCACATCCATATGATAAAAAGCAGTGACCCAGCACCTATCCATGCAGCACACCACTAGTCACAGGCCTCCATCCAAAAAAGCAAACCCTGCACCACCGTCATCCTCTGTCTCCTATCTACAAGCCCATTTTGTATCCAACTGCCTAGCTCCCTCTGTGCATTCAAATGATCTAACCTTGCTAACCAATCTACCATGTGGAGCCTTGTTGAATGCCATGCTGAAATCCACATAGACAGTGTCTATTGTTCAGCCTTCATCAATCATCTTTGTAATTTCTTGAAAAAATTCAGTAAAGTTAGTGAGACATGATTTCTAATACACCATCTCCCAGACCATCCATAACCTGATTTCCCATCCACCTCCCCCCCTCCAACCTCATAGTCCCACAACTCCGCACCGCCTGTTTCTATCTCCTGCCCAAAATCCACAAACCTGACTGCCCGGGCCGACCCATTGTCTCAGCCTGCTCCTGCCCCAGCGAACTCATCTCTGCATACCTCTACACGGTCCTGTCCCCCTTAGTCTAAGAACTCCCCACCTACGGTCGGGACACCACCCACACCCTCCACCTCCTCCATGATTTTCGCTCCCTGGCCCCTAACGCCTTATCATCTCCATGGATATCCAGTCCTTGTACAACCTCCATCCCCCATCACAAAGGACTCAAAGCCCTCCGCTTCTTCCTTTCCCACCGACCCAACCCAGTACCCTTCACTGACGCCCCTCCTTCGACTGACTAAACTGGTCCTCACTCTGAACAACTTCTCTTTCAATCCTCCCACTTCCTCCAAACCAAAGGAGTAGCCATGGGCACCACATGGGCCCCAGCTATGCCTGCCTCTTCGTAGGATATGTGGAACAGTCCATCTCCGCAGCTACACTGGCACCACCCCCCACCTTTTCCTCCGCTACATCGATGACTGTATCGGTGCTGCCTCGTGCTCCCACAAGGAGGTTGAACAGTTTCATCCACTTTACCAACACCTTCCACCCCGACCTCAAATTCACCTGGACCATCTGAGACTCCTCCCTCCCCTTCCTAGACCTTTCCATTTCTATCTCGGGCGACCGAATCAACACGGACATTTATTATAAACCGACCGACTCCCACAGCTACCTAGACTACACCTCCTCACCCTGCCCCCTGTAAAAACGCCATCCCATATTCCCAATTCCTTCGTCTCCGCCGCATCTGCTCCCAGGAGGACCAGTTCCAAAATCGTACAACTCAGATGGCCTCTTCTTCAAAGACCGCAATTTCCCCCCCAGACATGATCGACGATGCTCTCCACCCCATCTCCTCCACTTCCCGCTCCTCCGCCCTTAAGCCCCCCCCCCCTCCAATCGCCATCAGGATAGAACCCCACTGGTCCTCACCCACCACCCCACCAACCTCCAGATACATCGTATCGTCCGTCGTCATTTCCGCCACCTCCAAACGGACCCCACCACCAGGGATATATTTCCCTCCCCTCCCCTATCAGCGTTCCAAAAAGACCACTTCCCTCCGTGACTCCCTTGTCAGGTCCACACTCCCCACCAACCCAACATCCACTCCCGGCATCTTCCCCACAACCACAAGAAATGCAAAAACATGCGCCCACACCTCCCCCCTTACTTCCCTCCAAGGCCCCAATGGATCCTTCCATATCCGCCACAATTCACCTGCACCTCCACACACATCATTTACTGCATCCACTGCACCCGATGAGGCCTCTATATTGGGGAGACAGGCCGCCTACTTGCGGAACGTTTCAGAGAACACCTCTGGGACACTCGGACCAACCAACCCAACCACCCCGTGGCTCAACACTTCAACTCCCCCTCCCACTCCGCCAAGGACATGCAGGTCCTTGGACTCCTCCATCGCCAGACGGCTGAGGAAGAGCGCCTCATCTTCCGCCTGGGAACCCTCCAACCACAAGGGATGAACTCAGATTTCTCCAGTTTCCTCATTTCCCCTCCCCCCACCTTGTCTCAGTCCCAACCTCAAACTCAGCACACCTTCCTAATCTGCAATTCCTGACCTCTCCGCCCCCCCCACCCCCACTCCGGCCATCACCCTCACCTTAACCTCCTTCCACCTATCGCATTTCCAACGCCCCTCCCCCAAGTCCCTCCTCCCTACCTTTTATCTTAGCCTGCTTGGCACACTTTCCCCATTCCTGAAGAAGGGCTCATGCCCGAAACGTCGATTCTCCCGCTCCTTGGATGCAGCCTGACCTGCTGCGCTTTTCCAGCAACACATTTTCAGCTCTGATCTCCAGCATCTGCAGTCCTCACTTTCTCCTTCCAATACACAAAGCCATGTTGACTATCCCTAATCATTCCTTGCTTTCTAAATGCTTGTAAATCCTGTCTCTCAGAGTCACCTACAACAACTTGCCCACCACTAATGTCAGGCTCACCAGCCTGTAGTTCCCTGGCTTTTCCTTACCACTGTTCTTAAATAATGGCACCACATTAACCAACCTCCAGTCTTCCGGCACCTTACCTGTGACTATCGATGATACAAATATCTTAGTGGGGCGCAACAATCACTTCCCTAGCTTCCCACAAAGTTGTGGGAAACACCTGATCAGGTCCCAGGGAGTTATTCACCTTTATGTATTCTTCCTACTCCACAGTAAATACTTGGGAGAAATACTCCTTTAGTATCTCATTCCATCATCTTCAGAGACCTTATTGATCTCTGTTCTGTCCCTAATTACTCTTTTCCCCTTAATGTATTTGTAGAATCTCTTTGCATTTTCCTTAACCCTGTTTGTCAAGATATCTCATGTCCCCTTTTTGCCCTCCTGACTCCCCTCAAGTATTTTCCTCCTGCCATATACTCCTTGAGGGATTCACTCAATCCAACTGTCTATACTTGACATATGTCTCCTTCTGTTTCCTGAACAGAGCCTCCATTTCTCTAGATATCCAGCATTCCTTACACCTTCCAGCGTAGCCCTTCACCCTAACAGGAACGTACTGTCTCTGAACTCTCATTTCTGAAGGCATCCTACTTTCCACCCGTCCCTTTACTTGTGAACAGCCCTCCCCCAATCACTTTTGAAAGATCTTTCCTAATGCTGTCAAATTGGCCTTACTCCAAATTAGAATTTTAACTTTTAGATGAAGTGTATCCTTATTATTTTAAAACTAATAGAATTATGGTCACTGGCCCTAAAGTGCTCCCCCCATTGACACCTCAGTCACCTTGCCGTGCCTTATTTCCCAAAGGAGGGTCAAATTTTCTCCTTCTCGAGTAGATACATCCACATACTGAATCAGAACATTTTTCTTGTACACTCATCCAAACCCTTAACACTATGGCAGCCCCAGTCTATGTTTGGAAAGTAAAAAATCCCCGACCATAACACCCTATTATTCTTACAGATAGCTGAGACTTCCTTAGAAATTTGCTTCTCAATTCCCTCTGACTATTGGGGGGGCCTGTAATACAATCCCAATAAGGTGATCGTCCCTTTCTTATTTCTCACTCTGCCACATAACTTCACTGGACGTACACCCAGGAATATCCTCCCTGAGTGCAGCCATAATGTAATCTCTAACCAAAATGTAAGCTCTTGCCCTCCTTTCTATCTTTCCTATGCATCTATACGCTGGAACATTAAGTTGTGTAGAGAGAGATAGAGTTAATGCTTCGCATCCAATGCTCTTAGAATTTGTAACATTAGCTTTGTTTCTCTCTCCTGCTCCTGCTCGACCTGCTGAATATCTCCAGCACTTCTGTTGCTGCTTTATTGGCTGTAAAATTTGTTGGGGCAGCACTGAGGAGATGAAAGACGTTGTAGAAATGTAAGCCTTTATAAAATTGTGAAACTGATGACTGATTTATGTAGCGGAACAGAGTTGTTCCTGTAGTTTTATACAAATTAGGAGCAGGTAGGCCATTTGGTCCTCAAACCTGCTGTGCGTTTGGTGCGATCAAGGCTAATCTGGTAACTTTACACACCCTGTAATGTACACTCCCTTGCTTTTCAAGAAACTTTCCACCTATACCTTATAAAGAGACTGAGACTCTGCTTTCACAGCCTTTAGTCATAGAGTTGTGAAGGCAGGGAAACAGACCTTTCATTCTAACTTGTCCATACCGACCAGGTATCCTAAATTAATCTAGTCCCATTTGCCAGCATTTGGCCCATGTCCTCTGAACCCTTCCTATTCATATACCCATCAGATGTCTTTTAAATGTTGCAATTTGTATCAGCCTTCACCACTTCCTCTGGCAGCTCATTCCATTACACGCATCACCCTCTGCGTGAAAAGTTACCCTTGAGGTCCTTTTAAATCTTTCCCCTCTCACCTTAAACCTATGCCCTCTAGTTTTGGACTTCCTTACCCTGGGAAAAAGACCTTGACTCTTTACCCTATCCCTTATGATTTTATAAACCTTTGTAATTTCACCCCTCAGCCTCCGACGCTCCAGGGAAAACAGCCCCAGCCTGTTCAGCCTCTCTCTATAGCTCAAACCCTCCAACCCTGGCAACATCCTTGTAAATCTTTTCTGAACCCTTTCAGTTTCCCCACATCCTATAGCAGGAGAGCAGAATTGAACTTTTGAGAAAGAGCATTTCTAAGACACCTCCTTATTTTAAAAATGTGACCTCTGGTTCTCGATTATTTGTGCACTAAAGAACTTGTAGCGTTACACCGTGGTATATGGTACTGAACCCTGCACAAAGTAAGATGCCTAATTTCCTCATTGACTTTCATGGAGTGAGTTGATATTAATGATGAAAATGGGTAAAATTTAATACTGGTCAGCATATTGGTGACACAGTGGTTAGCATTGCTGCCTCACAGTGCTGGGGACCTTGGTTCAATTCTAGCGGTGTGGAGTTTGCACAGTCCTCCCCATGTCAGCCTGGTTTACTCTGGGTGCTCCGACTTCCCCTCTCAGTACAAAGATGTGCAGGTTAGGGTGTATTTATCATGGGAAATTACCCTATAGTGCCCAGAGTTATGCAGGTGAGTTAGCCATGGAAAACACAGGGATAGGATGGGGTGGGAGGGTCAGTCTGGGGTGGCTTGCTCTTCAGAGGGCCAGTGTGGACCTGATGGGTCGAATGGCCTGCTTCCGCATTGTAGGGGTTCTTAAAAGCACAATCTCAAAATGCTTTACAGCCAATGATGTGCTTTAGTATTTTTTTACTCTTGTAAGGTAGGAGACACAGCAGTGACACTGTACATAGCAAGCTGTCAGAAACAGCAACCAAAACAGAAGTTGCTGGGAAAGCTCAACAGGTCTGGCAGTACCTGTGAAGAGAAATCAGAATTAACTTTTCAGGTCTGGTGACCCTTTCTCAGACACAGCAGTGATTCTCAGGAACAGCAATGTGCTGACCAGGTGATCTGTTTCTGCTGACGTTTGTCAAGGGATCAGTGTTGGACCAGGATATTAGCAACAACTGCTCTGGAATCATTTCTTATAAGTTCCTTACAGCTTGTAACTTTAGCAAGAAATCTCTATTGCAGATTAATCCTCATTGGAGTTAGCATGAATTCTCAGCACAGTTTAATGCTTCTTTCAAACAAAAAGAGTAGCAAATGGGCAGACCAATAGAGAGACTAACCCCACTGAAGTCAGATTTATTTCCATGTTACTTAATATGCAGTAATCAAAATTTGCAGCACAATACTGGAATTGCAAAGTCTTAAAAAAGAGAATCAGATTAGTTTCTGTCATACTGGGTATGCCACACATTTTGCTTAAAGACACGTGTCTATTGGTAGATTGCCCAGAATTTGGGCGGCATGGTGGCTCAGTGGTTAGCACTGCTGCCTCACAGCGCCAGAGACCTGGGTTCAATTCCCAACTTAGGCAACTGACTGTGTGGAGTTTGCACATTCTCCCCGTGTCTGCGTGGGTTTCTTCCGGGTGCTCCGGTTTCCTCCCACAGTCCAAAGATGTGCAGGTCAGGTGAATTGGCCATGCTCAATTGCCCGTAGTGTTAGGTAAAGGGGTAAATGTAGGGGAATGGGTGGGTTGCGCTTCGGCGGGTCGGTGTGGACTTGTTGGGCCGAAGGGCCTGTTTCCACACTGTAAGTAATCTAATCTAATCTAATTGGTGTTTCAAATGGATGATGTTTATTTTGCCCCTTCAAAGGGACATTCAGCCCAGCGTGCTGCCCCTTTGAAGGAGCAGTTCACCCAGTACCCTGCCTTTGCCCCTACAAACGTTTCCTTTTCAAATAATGATTTTGTTCCCTTTTGATGACTTTTAATTGAATCTGTTTCCACCATGCTCTTGAACAGTGCCTTCCAGATCCTAAATTCTTATGAGGATGAAACGTTTTCCTCAACTTGCCACTGCTTTCGCAAAATGCCTTGGATTTGTGCTGTCTGGTTCTTGATCCCTCCACCACGGGCAACTGGTTCCAACCACTGACTCTGTCCAGATCATTTCTGACTTCGAACACCTTGATCAAATTCTCCCTTGATTTTCTCTTTGAGGAGGACAATCACAACTTGTGGAATCTTACTTTATGACTAATTGGATATAACATCTAATACAGGAATGTCCTTATCGAAGTACTTGAATCCAGTGTTATGGAGCATTTGTGAGGGAGAGATAATTAATGACAGTGTCTTGTAAACATTTTATTGGCTGGTTTGAGTCAGTTTGGCAGATTGGTTTCTTGATTAGAGTGGTGCTGGAAACATACAGCAGGTCAGGCAGCATCCGAGGAGCAGGAAAATCGACATTTCGGGCAAAAGCCCTTCATCAGGAATAGAGGCAGGGTGCCTGCAGAGTGGAGAGATAAATGAGGGTGGGGGTAGGTTGTTGGAGGGGGGGGGGGTGAGTGAGGGTGGAGGAGGGCGGGCGGGCGTGGACCTGACCAGGTAGTCACGGAGTTTCTCAAACATCAAAAACAGAATTCATACTCTCAACAAACAGTATTTCAACACCATCTCAAACATCAAAGCCTCCGTGACTACCTGGTCAGGTCCACGCCCCCCCAATAACCCACCCTCCCGTCCTGGCACCTTGTGTGGGCAAAACCTGTGCCCACACCTCCTCCCTCACCTCCATCCAAGGCCCTAAAGGAGCCTTCCACATCTATCAAAGTTTCACCTGCACTTCCACACGTCTTTTACTGTATCCGTTGCTCCCGATGTGGTCTCCTCTACATTGGGGAGACTGGGCGCCTCCTAGCAGAGCACTTTAGGGAACATCTCCGGGACACCTGCACCAATCAACCACACTGCCCCGTGGCCCAACATTTCAACTCCCCCTCCCACTCTGCTGAGGACATGGAGGTCCTGGGCCTCCTTCACCGCCGCTCCCTCACCACCCAATGCCTGGAGGAAGAACGCCTCATCTTCCGCCTCGGAAAACTTCAACCCCAGGGCATCAATGTGGGCTTCACCAGTTTCCTCATTTCCCCTCCCCCACCTTACCCCAGTTCCAACCTTCCAGCTCAGCATCATCCCCATGACCTGTCCTACCTGCCTATCTCCCTTCCCACCTATCCACTCCGACCTATCACATCCATCCCCACCCCCACTCACCTATTGTACTCTATGCTACTTTCTCCCCACCCCCACCCCCCCTCTTATTTACCTCTCCACTCTGCAGGCACCCTGCCTCTATTCCTGATGAAGGGCTTTTGCCTGAAACGATTTTCCTGCTCCTCGGCTGCTGCCTGACCTGCTGTGCTTTTCCAGCACCACTCTAATCTAGGCTCTGAGTTCCAGCATCTGCAGTCCTTGTTTTTACCTCCAGATTGGTTTCCTGCTGACTTTGGCCTGAATAATGTGGAAGAGGAGATGGAGACCAACACAGCTACATCCTGTGTGTTTATACAACTTCACTGGACGGGTGTTGTCATAGATTGTCAGACAAATAATTGACACTGAGCTACATAGATTAGGTAGGATGGGTGACTGAAAGCTAGGTCGATTGAAGTGGATTTTCTGTCTTTGTCTTTGAGAAGGAGAGGAGTAGAAAGGGAGAGTTTAGGAGGAGACATGGTGAAGGATGCAGGACTGGCCGGAGATGAGAAACCAGAGAGAGTTGTAAATGATGGAATTCCCTGTCCCAGAGAGAGAGCTGTGGATATTTGGGGATTCCCTATCTTTCAGCGCTGTGGATTCTTTGTCATTGAGTGCATTCAAGGACGGAGATAGATCATGTTTATGGACCCAGTTACCAGTTGGGAGGATAGATGATGCTGAGGATCATTGAAATGGCAGCACAGCCTCCGCATAATACATGGAACTAGACTTGCTTCTGCTTTTTATGTTCCTTCATGTGGTTTCAGGAGGGACTTTCAGAGCTGAGGAGTCTGGTAGTGGCACTAATAGTGAAGTGATTGGAAAAGGATGCTCAAATGAGCTCCAAATGGACTGTAATGGGTTCTCGGGTGGAGGGGAGGGGGCACAGAGATTGTGGGTTCTCTAATGCTGAAGGTGGTGGTTATGGAGATGACAGGCAATGGTGGGGTGGTACAGGCTGAGTGATGACCTTACCGAGGTTTATAAAATCATGAGGGGCATGGATAGGGCAAACAGTCTCTTCTCTAGGGTTGGGGTTGGGGGGGGGGGTCCACAGCTAGAGGGGATAGGTTTAGGGTGAGAAGGAAAAGATATAAAAGGGACCTAAGGGGCAAGTTTTTTCACACAGAGGATGGTACGTGTATGGAATGAGCTGCCAGAGGAAATGGTGGAGGCTGGTACAATTACAGCATTTAAGAGGCATCTGGATGGGTATATGAATAGGAAGGGTCTGGAGGGATATGGGCCGGGTGCTGGCAGGTGGGACTAGATTAGGTTAGGATATCTGGTCGGCATGGACAGGTTGGACCGAAGGGTCTGTTTCCATGCTGTACATCTCTCTGATTCTAAATAACATGCAGAGTCGCCTGACAGCCGCAGCTGAACTCATGAAACAGTTAGAGGGTGAAAACTGATCTGAGCTTTACTTTGTCCTTTTCTCAGGTCAGGATAAAGTGTAGCTTTCTCTACTTGAATGCGGCTGATTTTAATCCAAGTTATCAGAGTGGTGTGGGTGAAATTCCTGGTGCTCGTCTGTGTTTAGTGGGCTCTGCAGGCAGGCTAGGAACATGAATGTATCCTGTGTTGGTCTTGTTTCGGCTGCAGCAAGCAGTCACAAGGACGATGGAGTGAGGTACCAGAGGGATCTTTTAGAATTGCGACATGAAGTGGGAGAGTATAAGATCTATACTAAAATCCACAATTTCTCATCTCCAGGTGGCTGTGAAGTATGCGCGATAACGCCGAAGGACGGAAGCACCAGCAGCAGATTGATCTCTCACATCCCATCCCATTGTCCTCCAAACGAGAGTGACCATCCCTTAGCAGGGAGATGGAGTTCCAAGGTAGGAGTGAGAAGCCTCCATCGATAGAGGGCTGGTTCCGGGAACACAAGGGATACAGTGCTTCAAATTCAGCGGAGGGGCGGGTGCAGAAGGATGACAGCCTCTCCTCAGCCAATCACAGTACCTGCAACAACCTGTCGAGAAAGAGGAAAGCGGTCTTTGAAGTGCTGTCGGAAAAGGCCGTGAGCGACTGGGGATTGGCACCCGACTGGGAAGTGGCAGGATGCAGTGTTCCCTTTCAGAAGGCCATGGACTCTCGGGTTAGTTCCAATCAGTCAGATCGGAAGTGTACCTTCTCCAACAATGGTGCGGCCTGCGGTCTGTTTGCTGCGGCTGGAGCTGCAGACCAACAAGGGACCCTGCTGAGCAGGTGCAGGGTCACACCAGCCGCTAAATCCTGCAGAGGCCTCAAGCAGCGGCGGCGGTTTCGGAAAAGGTGGAAGTTGATGCAGGCCTTCCAGATGCTCCTGTATCGCCGGATTTCCCCGCTGACATTCCACTGGAGAGTCTGGAACCTGTTCAGGAAGAGACGTGCACCTCGTCTTCATGGAGCCAAGCACAGCCTATCCACTGCTCAGCAGTCAGTGGACGAGCCATCAGAGAACGCTCAGGAGTGGGAATCACATGCAAAGTGCCTGGAGGCAGGCGAGATGTTCCGACCCAGGGTGGCTCCTGACTTTGTGCCGGAAATCATGTGCTCAGAGAGTCACCGGGCCCCCCGTTCACTGGAAGGCGGCAGCAGCAACAACATGTGGTTGAAGTCTGGCAGCAGAAGCCCCACCATGAGGCTGCAGGGTCTGCCCTCCGGCAATTGTCAACCCTGGCCCAAGGACTTCCGGCTCCCAAACCAAGGGAGTGCCTCGGAGAACGCCAGCAACTCGATGACCGCGTCAGTACCACCCGGCCCGTTCAGGGGCAGTGCTTCAGCTGACCTTTCAGAGAAGCCAAAGGAGGGTTTAGGCTCGTTGGCACAGAGCAACAGCCACACGGTTTCCAGAGCTGGCCTTGACCATGGAGAAAACGCTCACCAAGGCACAAGGTTGCTGGGAAAGCTGTTCCTGGATCGAGATCATCCCTTGTATTCCCGGTACGTGGCCCGGTCCAAGGAAGCCCTTCACATTTGTCGAGATGAGGCCGCTGGAGACACTTTGAGTCACGGCTCGATTAACCTTGGTGCTCAGGAGCAAGCGCGAGGACATCTGTCCAGCCGGACAAAGCCAGAGGAGGCTGACCTCTCTGTTGGCCAGACACCGTTTGTTGGCGTTGGAGGTAACTGCGGGTTTGGCAAAGTTGTTTAAACCTCTCGAATCGTGCGGTGGGGACGTGTGCGCTGTACTGAACAGGAGGTACAAACACTAAGCTTGACTTGCTGCCCATGAAGTTGTGTCTGAAGTTGGAGGGTTTGTGTGGAACTTGCAGCACAGAATGGGCCATTCAGCTCAACTGTTCTGTGCTAGTCTGGCCCAGGGTCCACCTAAGTCTGTTCCCACTCCTGCTTATCTCATCAATTAACAAATCTCTAGATTCCTTTCTCCCTCACATGCTTATCCAATTTCCTTTCAATGTGAAATCAAACCGAGAGCTGTGGGTGCTGGAAATCTGAAACAAATTGCTGGAGAGACTGATGTAGGTCTGGCAAGCATCTGTGGTGAGAGAAAGCAGAGTTAATGATAGTTAGCAAAGAAAAGGTCACTGGATTTGAAATATTAACTCTGCTTCACTCTGATTCTCCACAGACACTGCCAGACCTGCTGAGTTTCTCCAGCAATTTCTGTTTTCATTCCCTTAAATGTATTTATGCCATAGTGGTGGCATGGTGGCTCAGTGGTTAGCACGGCTGCCTCAGTGCCAGGGACCCGAATTCAATCCCCACCTCAGGTGACTGTCTGTGTGGAGTTTGTACATTCTCCCTGTGTCTGCGTGGGTTTCCTCCAGGTGCTCCGGTTTCTTCCCACTGTCCAAAGATGTCCAGGTTAGGGTGAATTGGCCATGCTCAATTGCCCATAGTGTCCAGGTGGATTGACCATGGGAAATGCAGGGATACGGTAGGGGAGTGGGTCTGGCTGGGGTGATTTTTGGAGAGTTGGTGTGGAATCGATTGGCCAAATGGTCTGCTTCCACACTGTAAACCAATTAATAAAACAATAAATATCCTCAAGTACTTCATTCCGTGGAATAGATACAGTGCAGATGGAGACCATTCAGTTCATCAGCTGCTTTCCTTCCCTACCTGCAAACTTTTTCTTTTCAAATAATTATTCCAATTCCTTTTACCAATGGGATCTCTGTCCATCGCACTGTCAGGCTGTATACTGCATCCTTCCCTCGAATAGTTCGGGATGGATCACAAATACTGCTACCCTCATGTAGCTGCTGGGCCCTTTGTCTTTCACCTAAAATCTGTGTCCTTCTGATCGAGGTCAGTTTCTCCCGATTGAATCTGTCCAGCCCCTCCCTGTTGACTCTGCCCGTAACGATCGTGATTTTGAGCAGCTCAATCAAATCACCCCTGCACTCTCTCAGCTGAAGAGTGCCAGATTGTAACCTTGTAACTGAATGTCCTTGTCTCTGCAGTGCTTCATATGAATCTTCTGTGTACCCTGTCACCCAGGCTACAATAAGGACACACCACCCAGAAAAAGACATGTACTCCAAACAGTGCTGCACAAGTGTTTCATAAAGGTTCTCAGTAACTTGTGCCCCATTCACAAAATGCCTTATTAACCACTTTCTGAATCTGTCCTGCTACCTTCACTAGAGCCCAACCATCACATTTATTACATTCCTGGTATTCATAGTCCTCAATGCCATCTGATCAAAGCTCCGATTATTTTTACCATTCACAATCTCAAAACATTTAAAGCCCTCACAATCTGCACTAGTCAGCGAAGTCACTGCCCTTTGTAAGCAGCAGTCAGGGTGTATTTGTTTGTGCTGGATATATTGGAATTGGAGTCAGTGGGAAACTATAGCTTTGCAGTTGAATGTTTGATTATGTTCTCCACCTGGTTGTGACGAAGATGGTGCTGCTTTTCTCTCCCCGGTTGGCACAAAGGTGGGTGCTGGTCAAGCTGATATCTCCATTCCTGGCACCAAGAACCTGGGAGAAAGTGGGGACTGCAGATGCTGGAGATCAGAGCTGAAAATGTGTTGCTGGAAAAGCGCAGCAGGTCAGGCAGCATCCAAGGAGCAGGAGCATCGACGTTTCGGGCATGAGCCCTTCCTGAAGAAGGATGCTGCCTGAACTGCTGCGCTTTTCCAGCAACACATTTTCAACCAAGAACCTGGGACCATTCAAGCTGCTCCTGGACAGAGAAATGACAGGGTGAAGACCCCCTGATGAAACAGGTCTCACACATGGAGGGAGCTGTGATAACAGAAAAGCAGACAGTTGGGAACTGAGGCTGAATGAGAGGAGGATGATTAAGGGTGGGGTAAGGGAGGGGGGGGGGAACTGCAGAGCATGTCATGTGAATGAGAGAAAAGTGATGAGGGAGGGTGTTAGAGGAGGGGTTGTGGATGAGGAGAGCGATGGAGGAAGGAGGCCTGGGGGTGGGACAATGGGGAAAGGGGGTTTATGGATCGGGGGGGTCATTGGGGTGGGTCGGTGGACGATAGAGGTGTGGTGGAGTTTGGTGGTGATGAGGAAGCTGTGGTTTGTGACAGGGGCAGGATTGGAATGGTTGACTGAGTGGTGACCTGAAAATAGTGATGGAGATGGACAGAGCTCATTCAAGGCTGTGTGCACGTAAATAACAACGAGCAAAAGGCAGTGAGGGTATGACAAATGGGAATGTTTGAAATCAGTCAGCGAGGCCGTGTCAAAGTGATAATATCACTGGACAGGAATCCAGAGGTCCAGGATGCAATGGACACACGTGAAAACAGTGACACTTCAATTGTAGTCTTGATTGTTAGTGGACAATTAACTCGCTGGAGATGAAGTTTCCACAAATTGGGATTGTATTATAGACCCTCCCCTAATAGTCAGCGTAAAATTGAGAAACAAATTTGTAAGGAGATCTCGGTTATCTGTACGAATAATAGGGTAGTTATGGTAGGGGATTTTAACTTTTCAAACATAGACTGGAAAACCATGGTGTTAAGGGTTTAGATGGAGGGGAATTTGTTCCATTTGTGCAAGGAAATGTTCTGATTCGGTGTGTGGATGTACCTACTAGAGAGGGTGCAAAACTTGACCTACTCTTGGGAAATAAGGCAGGGCAGGTGACTGAGGTGTCATGGGGGAGCACTTTGGGGCCAGCGACCATAATCCTATTAGTTTTAAAATAGTGATGGAAAACGATAGACCAGATCTAAAAGTTGAAGTTCTAAACTGGAGGAAGGCCAATTTTGATGGTATTAGGCAAGACCTTTCAAAAGTTCATTGGGGACAGATGTTCACAGGTAAAGGGATGGCTGGAAAATGGGAAACCCTCAAAAATGAGATAATGAGAGTCCAGATTTATCCCCCTTTATGCATTTCAAGACATCCAGCACTTCCTCCTCTGTATTATGAACATTTTCCAAGATGTCACCATCTATTTCCCTACATTTACGCTGACTATTAGGGGAGGGTCTATAATACAATCCCAATTTGTGGAAACTTCATCTCCAGTGAGTTAATTGTCCACCAACAATCAAGTGTTTACTGTGGACATAGAAGATATAGAAAATGGGAAAATAGATGGTGACATCTTGCAAAATGTCCAGATTGCAGAGGAGGAAGTGCTGGATATCTTGAAATGCATGAAAGTGAATAAATCCCCAGAACCTGGTCAGGTGTACCCTAGAACACTGTGGGAAGTTAGGGAAGTGATTGCTGGGAATCTTACTGAGAAATTTGTATCATCGATAGTCACAGGTGAGGTGCCTGAAGACTGGAGGTTGGCTAAAGTGGTGCCACTGTTTAAGAAGGGCGGTAAGGAAAAGCCAGGGAACTATAGACTGGTGAGCCTGACATTAGGTAAGGGGTGGGCAAGTTGTTGGAAGGAATCCTGAGGGACAGGATTTACATGCATTTAGAAAGGCAAGGACTAATTAGAGATAGTCAACATGGCTTTGTACCATGTCTCACAAACCTAATTGAGTTTTTTGAAGAAGTAGCAATGAGGATTGATGAGGGCAGAGCAGTGGACGTGATTTATTTTAACTTCAGTAAGATGATTGACAAGGTTCCTATGGTAGATGGTTAGCAAGATTAGATAGATCTCACGGAATACAGTGAGAACTAACCATTTGGATGCAGAACTGGCTTGAAGGTAGAAGACAGAGGGTTGTTTTTCAGACTGGAGGCCTGTGACCAGTGGAGTGCCACAAGGATCGGTGCTGGGTTTTCATCGTTTATATAAATGATTTGGATGTGAACATAGGAGATATAGTTTGTTAGTTTGCAGATGACACCAAAATTAGAGGTGTAGTGGACAGCGAAGAAGGTTACCTCAGAGTACCATGGGATCTTGATCAGATGGAGTTTAAGTTAGATATGTGCGAGGTGCTGCATTTTGGAAAGGTAAATCAGAGCAGGACGTATACACTTAATGGTAAGGTCCTAGAGAGAGTTGCTGAACAAAGAGACCTTGGAGTGCAGATTCATAGTTCCTTGAAAATATAGTTGCAGATAGATAGGGTCATGAAGAAGGTAGGAGAAAGTGAGGACTGCAGATGCTGGAGATCAGAGCTGAAAAATGTGTTGCTGGAAAAGTGCAGCAGGTCAGGCAGCATCCAAGGGACAGGAGAATCGACGTTTCAGGCATAAGCCCTTCAGGTAGTGAAGAAGGTGTTTGGTATGCTTTCACTACCAAAGGCAGATGCTGGAGAGTCAGAGTTGATAAAATGTGGCTCTGGTCAGGCAGAATCTGAGGAGCAAGAGAGTTGATGTTTCAGATATTACCCTTCGTCAGGACTGATCCTGCTTAGGCTTGATCCACATATCAGCAAGAGAAGTGAGTTTCAGAGTTGAGGGGGGATGATTGCTCTGACACCAAGGCCACATTTGACTGTGTATGGCATTAAGGTGCCTCTGGTGGTGATGTGAATTGGGATGGGGAGTGGGAAGCTCTCTTCTGGTAGCACACTTACTAGTAAGATGGTAATAATGATTGTTGGGAGGTCATTCATCTCAGTGCAGGACATCACTGCAGGAGTTTTATCATCATGTTAAAGAGAGGGATGTTTGTTGGTCACATCAGAATGTTGGACATCATTCATGATTCCTCTGAAGTGTAGCAGTCCTTGTCCAAATGCAACAAGATTTAGATGGCATCCAGGTTTGAACTAATAACCGGAAAGGAACCTTTATGGTACGCCAATGACTTTTTCAATGCGAAAGAGAATTCAAGCATTGCCCCATGACTTTCAGTGATGTACCATCGCTGAATTTCCCACCACTGTCAGTAGACTGTGATGACTACTGTATAAATACTGTGGTTACAACAGCAGCTCAGAGACTGGGAATTCTTAAATGAGTTACTCACCTCTTGACCCACTCAAATCTTACCGTTGACAAGGATCGAGACAAGACTGCGATGGAATACTCCCCACTTGCCTGGATATGTGCAGCTCCAACAACACTCAAGCTTGAAAACAAGACAAAGCAGCCCACTAGATGGAGTGCCAATCAAATGCATTCCACCATCACCAGTCACAGCAGTGTCATCCATCTCCAAGGTGCAGCAACTCACCGAGACATCTCCAACAGCATACACATGACCTCTGCCACCCAGAGAGAAGGGGCAACTGGGGAGGAGCATCACCCCCTTGCAAGTTCCCTTCAGAGTTCCCTTCAGAGTTACTCCCCATTCCAACTTGGAAATATATCACTGCTCTTTCAATGTTGCTGGGCCAAAACTCCCTGCCTGAGGGCACTGAGAGTGTTCCTACAGCACGTGAACTGCAGTGGTTCAAGAAGGCAGCTCACCCCCACCTTCTCAAGGGGCAACTAGGGACGGGCAAGAAATGGTGACCCAACCAACAGTGCCCACATCCCATGAGTGAATAAAATAAAACAATCTTGTCAGAGTTCACAGGGGAAGGGGTATAGAAGAATGGAGGAGTATAGAGGGGTGTTTTTATAGCAATGTTCCTCTGAATTGTCCTGCTGTAATGTGGGTGCTGATTGCATGCATGGAGGAAGTGATGGTTTACACTCAGAGGCTGTGGTATATAAGAGAGAGTTGGGCATTGTACTTAACAAAGATGTCCACTGTGCAGAGTGTGGGCTGATTCAGGATAAAGCTTACCTGTTCAGTATAGATTAGTACCATTCCATTCAGAGCAGAGTTTTCACTACTCTTTGGCTCACTGTGTCCTTGAAATGACTGCCCCTTTATTACAAATGTCTTTTCTCTACATACAAACACACTGTGGAAGTGGTAAATTACACAAGAACACAGGAATTGGGAGACATTCAGCCTGTTCCAAGTTTCATTAGATCATGGTTGATCTGATAGTGATCTCAATTCCATTTTAAATCAGACCTGAATAACCCTCTGACCAGCTGTTATACTCAATCCCCAACATCCCCTGCTCTCTGGGGTAGAGATTTCCACAGAAGAATGATCATCCAAGGGAAAGCAAGAATCTCCTCATCTCAGCTTGAAAAGGGAGACCCTGAAACTTGGAAGTGGAGTGTCTTGGTTCCTGTTTTCACGAAGCATGCCCCTGTCAATGCCCTCAGCACCACCAGCATTTTAAATGTCTTTCAGCAGGTCGCTTCTCATTCTTTGAAACTTAAACAAAATGGGTAGAGGCTCAACCTGATCAACCTTTGCTTTTAGATCACCCTTTGATCCAGGGGTCATTTGAGTAAACCTCTGAACTGCTGCGGAATGCAATTATGTCCTTTTTTAGGTTTAAGAAAATTGGATATAATATTCCAGATGTGGTCTCATTGAAGCCTTGGAAGCATGTTGCATACCTTGCCTACTTTTATTTCCTATTCCCCTCTCAATAAAGGCAGCATTCCATTTGCTTTGCCGATCACTTGCTGCACCTCCATACCAATTCTTTATGATTTGTACACCAAGATATTCAGATGATTGTGTACCATAGAATTCTGCAGTTTCTCTCCATTCAGACAATATTCTTCTATTCTTCCTACCCATGTCATGCCCCTCCCTCACAATTTGCTTAAAAGTCCTCAATAGCATCTTAGACTTGCCAGGATGTGGAGGTGCCAGTGTTGGACCAGGGTGGACAAAGTCAGAGGCTGTGGTGTCATGTGACTTCTGACCTTAAACTTGCCAGAACAGTGGTCCCAGGTATAGGTGAAGACCATTCCAATAGTACAGTTCAGGTTTTTCTGATACTGGTGACAGTGTCACATCAGCCTCCCAAACCAATCCCTGATCCACAGATTCACCTGCCTTTGTCTCATTTAGCCCATACTAGTTTGCTTGTGCCTCAAGTATTAATCCAGAGATGATTACCTTTGTGGTCCTGCTTCTTAACTGAGCAATGGGTACTGTTTATACTCTGAGCAGAACCTGTTTTGCAGGGCTTTCTGTGATGCTGCACCTGCATGGAGCTGCTGGTGCCTGCCCTTGCCACTATGAGCTCCTCTCCGTTCCAAACCCTAGGCCTGAGCAGACACTGTCTCCTTCTGGCCTCCCGCTGACCATTTCCTGTTTGGGTCTGTGTCTCATGTGGGCAACCCTTTCTTCTTGTGTGGTTGTAAACCTGTCTGCTGACTCTCTAGCTCAGCTCCCAGCTACAGTAACGCTGCTTTGTTGAAGGTAGCTACTTTCAGCTGATTGTCACTAACCTGCCAACGCTCAGCACTGGTCCTGCCTGTGTAATGGAAAATTTGAAATTTCAATGTCTGACCCTGACTTTTAATCTGAACTTATATTGAAAAACATGATGTGGAGGTGCTGATGTTGGCCTGGGGTGGACAAGGTCAGAGGTCACACGTCACCAGGTTATAATCCAACACGTTTATTTGAAGTCCCAAGCCTTTGGAGTGTAGTGCCTTCGAGGTGGAGTCCCTTCACCTGACAAAGGGGCTGCGCTTCAAAAGCTTATGATTTCAGATAAACCTGTTGGACTATCACCTGGTGTCATGTGACTTCTAAATTGAGAGAAACACCTTACAGAACTGTTAATGTGAACCAAATGATGAGTTTCCATCTTTTTTAGAGTCATAGAGCTGTACGGCAGGGAAACAGACCCTTCAGTCCAACTCATCTATTCTGGCCAGATATCTTAAAATAATCTCATCTCGTTTATCAACACTTGGCCCATATCCTGCTAAATCCTTCCTATTCATATTCCCATCCAGATCCCTTTTAAATGTTGTCATTGTACCAGCCTCCATCACTTCCTCTGACAGCTCATTCCATACACGTACCACCCTCTGTGAGAAAAAGTTGCCCCTTAGGTCCCCTCTAAATCTTTTCCCTTTCACCTTAAACCTATGCCCTCTAGTTTTGGACTCCCCACCCCTCTCCATGTCCCTCATAATTTTATAAACCTCTATAAAGTCACCCTTCAGCCTCTGGACTTAGTGGTTCTGTATCTGCGTCTCCTACCTGAGACGGTCTACTTCACAAAGGATCTTTACAGACTGTGGGAATGTTTGCTCTTTGTGGCTGGCTGTATTTAAGCTCCTGTTTTGGAATTAAAATCACATCATCAAGGTGTTTAACCTACTGCATTCTCTCGTCCGGCCATGGTTTGTTTTATCACAGCTGATCTTGCTTGTTCTGACCTTTGGAATAATGTTGCAGATATGCTGGGAGTAAACGGTCACCCCCTGAGTGACCCGGATGAAATGCTCCCCTCAGACGGTGGCGCTGAATGCCAGCGGGTGGTCAGAGAGGATGATGGCATCGTCATCAGTCATGTGTGCAGCATTGGCTCACAGATGGTGGAGCAGCTGTTTGGCAGCGAGGACGACAGCAGGGAGGGCAGCTCAGCAAGTCTCAGCAAGCACAAGTGTGAGTCTGATAGCCAAGCCGGTGGTACCGGAGAATCAGAGACTGATGGAGCTGCCATAGGACAGCAGTGCAAGACCAGTGACCGAGCCGGTGTGAACCATGTGTCGGCAATGAGCAATGAACACATAGCTTGCATTCACGGTAAGGAACCCATTCTTGGTTGGTCAGAGAATGTGACTCTCGCTGTAGCTTGGCGACCCCACAATCTGTTAACATTGGCGGCCGCTCCTTGGGAATTCAGGATTTGGGAATATTTGTTCTTTTTGGGATTCCCCTGCTCAGAGGATTGGGTTGGTGGGAAAGACTTGGAGAGGGTCACAGGATCATGACTTCTGTCTTCAATCCCCACCCCACAGGGTGTGTGTTTTAGAAACCAGCCTTGCTGACCAAGAGGGTTTTACTCTTTGGTTACAGTCCGCGCTGATGTGGGTTAATGTGGGCCTCGAGTCAGTCAGAGTTCCTTTCTTCAGGGTTTATCTAGCTGATGGTAAGACTGGGCTTGATCTTTACTTGGTGCTTCATTGCTTGTGCATACTCAACTGTGTTCAGTTGTCCTTGGAAGCCCCAGGAGAGAGGGAGGTGAAGCCACAGGCCTGAATGTTTTGTGAGTGGGGTTTGAGGTGCACTGATGGTGACCTTCCTTTCCAGGGCTTCTAGATGAGTATATCCAAACCTATGGCAGCTTGATACCCCTGAACACTGATGATGTGATTGAGAAGCTCCAGGCTGTTTTTGAAGAAGATTTCTCAACCCCACACAGGTATACTTGAGACATTAATTTTACCACCTTGGAGATAGACTAATATCAGGTGACTTGAAGCGGAACTTTTGGGTTAAATGACAGAATGGTGGTTTATTGAGTTGGCTTAATTATCCCCCATCCCATTTTCTTTGGGCGCTCCACCCTTTACCTTTGCATTCGTTCACCACATGGCTCCCTGTTCCTCTGCTGCTTTGTCCCCCTCTCTCCTCTTTAAGCATCCCCTTTCAGAGCACTGGCTCATTGCTGATTGATTTATTGTTGTCACATGTACCAAGATACAGTGAAAAGTGTCATGTGTACTTTACAAGCAGATCGCACCATACAAACTGCAGTACAGTGTTACAGCTGCACAGAAGGTGCAGAGACAGAGATCAGCATTTGAGAGGTCCATTCAAAAGTGATATCAGCTGGGAAGAAGCTGTTCTTGAATCTTTTTATAATATATTCAAACCTTTGTATCTTCTGCCGACAGAAGAGGGGTGCAAGAGAGTATAACTGGGGTGGGAAGAGTCTTTGATTTCCCGAGGCAGTGGGAAGTATAGATGATCAATGGATGGAATGTTCCTCACGGGTTAAAAAGTGGGACCAAAAATGGTAATTTCACTTAATCACAATTTCTTGCAGGGTAACACACTGGACACAGACGGATCAGGGGAAATGATGAGTTTGATTCCCCGTCGGTTAAGTTCGATGCTGTCAGGCAGGGAATACAGTTGTCCATGAGTTAGAGTCATGAAGATGTACAGCATGGAAGCAGACCCTTCGGTCCAACCAGATATCCCAACCCAACCTAGCCCCACCTGCCAGCACCCGGCCCATATCTCCCCTAAACCCTTCCTATTCATAAACCCATCCAAATGCCTCTGAAATGTTGCAATTGTACCAGCCTCCACCACTTCCTCTGGCAGCTCATTCCATACACGTACCACCCTCTGGGTGAAAAAGTTGCCCCTTAGGTCCCTTTTATATCTTTCCCCTCTCACCCTAAACCAATGCCCCTCTAGTTCTGGACTCCCCCACCCCCAGGGAAAAGACCTTGTCTATTTAGCCTGTCCATGCCCCTCATGATTTTATAAACCTCGATAAGGTCATCCCTCAGCCTAATCAACCTCTCCCTGTAGCTCAAACCCTCCAACCCTGGCAACATCCTTGTAAATCTTTTCTGAACCCTTTCAAGTTTGACAACATCTTTCCGATAGGAAGAACACCAGAACTGCACATAATATTGCAAAAGCGACCTAACCAATGTCCTGTACAGCTGCAACATTATCTCCCAACTCCTGTACTAATACTCTGACCAATAAAGGAAAGCATACCAAACACCGCCTTCACTATCCTATCTACCTATGACTCTACTTTCAAGGAACTGTGAACCTGCACTCCAAGGTCTCTTTGTTCAGCAACACTCCCTAGGACCTTACCATTATGTGTATAAGTCCTGCTAAGATTTGCTTTCCCAAAATGCAGCACCTCACATTTACCTAAATTAAACTCCATCTCCCATTCCTCAGCCCATTGGCCCATCTGATCAGGATCCCGTTGTAATCTGAGGGAACCTTCTTCGTTGTCCATTGCACCTGCAATGTTGGTGTCATCAGCAAACTTACTAACTTTCCCTCTTATGCTCGCATCCAAATCATTTATATAAATAAATATAAATAGTGGACCCAGCACTGGTCACAGGCCTCCAGTCTGAAAATCCCTCCACCACCACCCTCTGTCTTCTACCTTTGAGCCAGTTCTGTATCCAAATGGCTAGTACTCCCTGTATTCCATGAGATCTAACCTTGCTAACCAGTCTCCCATGGGGAACCTTGTCGAACGCCTTACTGAAGTCCATATAGATCACATCTATGGCTCTGCCCTCATCAATCTTCTTTGTTACTTTTTCAAAAAACTCAATCAAGTTTGTGAGACATGATTTCCCACGCACAAAGCCATGTTGACTATCCCGAATCATTACTCTCACTTCCAAATACATGTACATCCTGTCTCTCTGGATTCCCTCCAACAACTTGCCCACCACCGACGTCAGGCTCACCGGTCGATAGTTCCCTAGTTTGTCCTTACCATTCTTCTTAAACAGTGACACCACCTTTGCCAACCTCCAGTCTTCTGGCACCTCACCTGTGACTATCAATGATACAAATATCTTAGCAAGGTTCCCAGCAATCACTTCCCTAGCTTCCCACAGAATTATAGGGTACAACTGATTAGGTCCTGAGGATCTGTCCACTTTTATGCGTTTCAAGACATCCAGCACTTCCTCCTCTGTAATATGAACAATTTGCAAGATCTCACCATCTATTTCCCTACAGTCTATATCTTTCATGTCCTTTTCCACAGTAAACACTGATGCAAAATACTCGTTTAGTATCTCCCCCATCTCATGTGTTTCCACACAAAGGCCACCTTGCTGATCTTTGAGGGGCCCTATTCTCTCCCTAGTTACCCTTTTGTCCTTAATATATTTGTAAAACCCCTTTGGATTCTCCTTAATTATATTTGCCAAAGCTATCTCATGTCCCCGTTTTGCCCTCCTGATTTCCCTCTTAAGTATACTCCTACTGCCTTTATACTTTTCTAAGGATTCACTCGATCTATCCTGTCTATACCTTACATATGCTTCCTTCTTTTTCTTAACCAAACCCTCAATTTCTTTAGTCATCCAGCATTCCCTACACCTACCAGCCTTCCCTTTCACCTTGACAAGAATATACTTTCTCTGGATTCTTGTTATCTCATTTCTGAAGGCTTCCCATTTTCCAGCCGTCCCTTTACCTGTGAACATCTGCCTCCAATCAGCTTTTGAAAGGTCTTGCCTAATACCATCAAAATTGACCTTTCTCCAATTTAGAACTTCAACTTTTAGATCCTTTACATCCTTTTCCATCACTATTTTAAAGCTAATAGAATTATGGTCGCTGGCCCCAAAGTGCTCCCCCACTGACACCTCAGTCCCCTGCCCTGCCTTATTTCCCAAGAGTAGGTCAAGTTGTGCATCATCTGTAGTAGGTACATCCACATACTGAATCAGAAAATTGTCTTGTACGCACTGAACAAATTCCTCTCCATCTAAAGCCTTAACACTATGGCAGTCCCAGTCTATCTTTGGAAAGTTAAAATCCCCTCCCATAACCACCCTAATATTCTTACAGATAACTGAAATTTGTGCACAAATTTGTTTCTCAATTTCCCTCTGACTATTAGGGATCTATAATACAATCCCAATAAGGTGATCATCCCTTTCTTATTTCTCAGTTCCACTGAAGTAACTTCCCTAGATGTATTTCCAGGAATATCCTCCCTCGGTACAGCTGTAATGCTATTACTTAGCAAAAACTGCACTCCCCCTCCTCTCTTGCTTCCCTTACTGTCCTTCCTGTAGCATTTGTATCCTGGAGCATTAAGCTGCCAGTCGTGTCCATCCCTTGTCGGGCACTGGGCTGTTGTCTTAAGACTGGGGATGTGCTCGTGAATAGATTGGCAGGACCTTTGTAAATGTAGATGACAGGCCTGGACTCTATGGTGACTTGATATGCATGAAAGTTAGGCTGTTGGGGTTGGCGGGTGGGTGGGGAGGTGGCTCTGTGTGTGTGTGTGTTTTAGAGATTGCCAAGAGTCCAAGCTTTTGAATTTTGACTGTGATGTCTCCTGGTTTTGCGCACAGAAAGAACCTGATTCAGCACGTGATGCAGTCATACCACCGAATGATGGGAAATAATGCTGTTCGAAACTTTCGAGTCACATACAAGAGGCACGTGCTCACCATGGATGACCTGTCCACCTTGTATGGCCAGAACTGGCTGAACGACCAGGTTATATTTCTTCAGCTGATTATTTAGGTTCGGTGGGCTCTGACTGTGCATGTATGAATACCAGTACAAGGTGGTATTGTGATATTGAAAACTTATAAAGCCTTATGCCAGTTTAAATTTAAATAATGCAATGGGTGGCTCAGTGGCTAGCGCTGCAGCTTCACTGCGCCAGAGACCTGGGTTCGATTCCAGCTTCGGGAAACTGTGTGTGTGGAGTTTGCATGTTCTCCCCACGTCTGCTTAAATTTCCTCCGGGTGCTCTGGTTTCCCCCTCCAGCCCAAAGATGTGCAGGTTAGAGTGGATGGGCAACACTAAATTGTTCCATAGTGTCCAGGGTTGTGCAGGCTAGGTGGGTTAGGCATGGGAAATGCAGGGTTACTGGGATAGGGTAGGGGTGGGCTGCACTTTGGAGGGTCGGTGTGGACTCGATGGACCAAAGGGTCTGCTTCCGCTCTGTAGGGATTCAGTCATTCTAAAACCTGACCTAGATAGCCACATGTAATGATGGTCACGTAACTACAGGGTTTTGTAAGAAGAAAACATTTATTTCACAAATGTCAGGAAAAGCAGAGAAGGCAGGAGGGAAGCTGTAGAATTGAAGGGCCGGGAGCATCAGCAAAGTAATGTGAGGCAATGCCCTGGATAGATTTGAAAGGCAAGAACTTTGGAGATGAGTCCTTGAAGATTCAGGGAGGTTTCCCACTGTGTTTTGGGATAATTTGAAAGCAGAAGGTTAAAGCAAGGAGGTTTGGCTAGGAGATGGCTATCAGCCAGGCTTCTGAGTGATGTGACCATTTTGATGGAGGAGTCAGAAGCCAAGGTCAGCAGAGTTGCAGGCATGGAAGAAGGCGGGTTGGGAATACAAATTAGGCTTTGGGGATTGGGCACTACAACAATAGTCCTTAACTCCTGAAGAAGTGTGAATTAAAGCCAGCAGCACCAGGTAAACTACTGGTGAGCTGCCTTATGATATTGGCAAGGTGATCATTTAACTCTGGCTATTGGAAGCAATTCTAAAATATGGGAAAGGCCTTTGATGAATAAAAGAGGGGGAGGGATGGATAAAGTATCTAGGTCAAACAGGAATTAATGTTTTGCTTGCCAATGTTGTTTAGAGGATGGGGATTGTGGTGGTAGGGTCACACTGTAAAATCACAAAAGCTCATTCTATAGTGTTACCTCATACAGGAGCAGGTGCCTCTCTTGATCTTTGGCAGAACCTGATTTGAGGTGCTTTGTCCCCATCTAAGCAAGCAATGGGGAAAAAATCAATTAGCTTTGGATATAGGAACTGTGAAGAAGATTACACTGGGATTTTCTTTCAGAGGGAGGAGGAAGGGAGTGAATGGATTTTTAAAAAATCATTCATGGGAAGTGGGTGTTGCTGGCTATGCCAGCATTTGTTTGCCTAACCCTAGGTGACTTGGAGGTGGTGGTAGTGAACTGCCAGTTTGACCTGTTGCAGTTTGTGTGATCTGGGGACACCCTTACTGTTGTTAGGGAGCAAATTCCAGGATCTCGGCCCAGTGACACTGAAAGACCATAATCTGTTTCAATGTCAGGAAGTTGAGTGGCTTGGTGGGGAACTTATGGGGGTGGTGTTCCCGTATAGGTACTCCTATAGCAGCTATATACTCCTTTCAGGTAGTCGGTCACAGGTTTGGAGGGTCCTTTTCAGGCTGCTTGGTAAGTTGCTGACGTACATCTAGTAGATAATACATATTGCTGCTACTGTCCCACCAGTGACGAAGGGAGTGAATATTGGTGAGCTGCTTTGTCCGGAATGGTGTCAAGCTTCTTCAGTGTCATCAGAACTGCACTCATCCAGACAAATGGCGAGTATTCCCTCACACTCCTGACTTTGTCTTGTTGATGATGGACAGGCTTTGAGGAGTCTGGAGATGAATTACTTGCTGCAGGATTCCTCCACTTTGACCTACTCCTGCAGCAACTGTATTAATAAGGCTAGTCCCTTCAGTTTCTGGGCAATGGTAACCCCTGGAGTGTTGATCAGGACATGTTATAAGGTAATCTCTGGGGTAGTTCTTGGTGTTAGAGATGTGAGATGAAGTACTCTTCCTTGTTCCGCAGGTTATGAACATGTATGGAGACCTTGTTATGGACACAGTGCCTGATAAGGTGAGACAGTTCACTCAGTAATCCAAGCTGTCAGGACTGGGGTGGGAGGGGTATTGTGTGTAAACTTTAAACACTGACTACAGCAATATTTTGAATAAAGATAGAAAATGTTGGCAACATACTAAAGTTCCTGCTCTTTACTCTGAAAATCCTGAAGGGAGAGAGAATGGAAGAGGCAGTTGAGGGAAGGTTCAGGTTAGTGGATCCGGCTTGCAGAGCACAACCATAGGACTGCAGATTCCTGTTTCCCATTGCTGTGCCCATTCCCAGATAATTCATAATAAAAAGATCTACTTTTACAACCAATTGAAAGGTCGTGGAGATTTGCAGCATGGAAACAAATCCATTGGCCCAATTTACCCACGCTATCCAATTGTCACAATTTAAACGAGTCCTATTTGCCTGCATTTGGCCCATATCCCTTCATACCCATCACATCCATGTACCTGCCCAAATGTTTCTTAAATGACAAAATTGTATTTGTTTCCACCACTACTTCTGGCAGCCTGTTCCAGACATTCACCACCTTCTGTGTAAAGAAAACTGCCTCTCTGGACCTTTTTTGTATCTGTCCCCTCTCATCTTAAACCTACCCTCTCAAGTTTTAGACTCCCTTACAATAGGGAAGAGCTGTTAACTCTATATCAGGTGTTCGGTCTGTATGAGGTGAAAGGGTTTGGAATGAGAGTCAAAATTAAAACTTTGCTTTTCATAAACTTTGTTGGCCATCTTTGCCTCTTGGAATTGCAAATGTTATGATCTTCTAATTCCATTTTTTTGCCAATCACCATCTTCAATCTATGTCTCTGCTTAATGACTGTCCTGCCATGAAAACAGTTTGTCCTTGTCTTCCTTTTGAGCTTTGCTGTTTGAAGGAGAACAGCCCCATATTTTCCAGTCTCTCCTTCCTGGAACTGGGCTGGGAAAGCTCGGGTCAGATAGCATCAGTGGAAAGTTCCTGGTTAACATTTCAGGTCTATGATCTTCTGGTAAATCTCCCTTGCTCCCTTATTCTGAAGCTAAATATCTTGCTGGAAAGGTCTGTTAGGGAAGAATAAAGATTTGTTGGAATGAGAAGTGAAAGACAAGATTTATTTGGCTTGCATGCTCTCCATGAGAGAGGCTGGGTTGGGGTGAGCTGTTGTAGACTGTGGTGAGTGATTGAGTTGGGACATTGTAGGGAGATCAGTCCCAAGTGAAGCTGTGTTTAAGAATTTTACATCTGTTTTCTGTACTCAGGTTCACTTCTTCAACAGCTTTTTCTATGACAAGCTGAGAACCAAGGGATATGATGGCGTGAAGAGGTGGACTAAAAATGTAAGATTTCCCACCTAACGTGAGCTTTAGGTACGGCATGGATTGAAAACTGAGCAAAGCTCCATGTGACCTGTCCCTGAACTGCCAAGCCCACTGCATACAAGGCTAGCTGTGGAATGAAGCAAGTTTATATGCCATTGCAACATTCCCAAATATGGATTGGATGGAATATTTTGATTTTGCTTAAACCTCCAAAAGAGTTCCCGTTATGCAAATGTGAAATCTTCTTTCATTTCATTAGTGTTAAGGGGGAGATGATGAGATAGCCACTGGATAATAATCCAGAGGCCCGGACAAATGCACTGGGGGCATAACTTTAGATTCCACCATTGCAGTTGGTGGAATTTAAATTCAGACCAGTGGTGAGCAGGGATCCATCACTGATTACTGTAAAAACTTGTCTGGTTCACTAAATGTCTTTTAGGGAAGAACATCTGCCATACTAGCAAACAATTAAAGGTGGGCAGTGAATGCTGGTTTTGTTAATGACATCCAAATTCTGGGCAAGAAAGAAAGAAAATAAAAGCTTTGTGGCTCTTTTTCCCACTCTCAAGGGGAGAGTTTGGAAATCATTAATCCATTTCTAAATCCACTTTGTTACACTATTTATTATATTTTCTTCTTGTAGGTTGACATTTTTAACAAAGATCTGCTCTTGATCCCCATTCACTTGGAGGTCCACTGGTCATTGATCTCCGTTGATGTACGTGAGAAGACAATAACATACTTCGACTCCCAGCGAACCCTAAACAGGAGGTGCCCCAAGGTACAGGGACAAGGAACTGGTTCCTACCATCCAGCTTTGCAAGACTCAGAACTCACTCTTACTGCCTTGCATGTGGCAAAATACAATTGCTGGCTTTATTTTCCCCGATATCTACATGGGAAGCTAAAAAGGATCAAAAGACAAACCCCTACACACGCATGTACGCACACACACCAGAACTACATCCCCGTTTTACAGGGACAGACCTGTCCCCACCAGCGTTGTACCCAGTGTTATACAGGAATAGACCAGACCCCACCAGTACTGTACCCCAGTGTTATACAGTGACAGACCTGTCCCCACCAGTACTGTACCCCAGTGTTATACAGTGACAGACCTGTCCCCACCAGTACTGTACCACAGTGTTATACAGTGACAGACCTGTCCCCACCAGTCCTGTACCCCAGTGTTATACAGTGACAGACCTGTCCCCATCAGTACTGTACCCCAGTGTTATACAGGAATAGACCTGTCCCCACCAGTACTGTACCCCAGTGTTATACAGGGACAGACCTGTCCCCACCAGTACTGTACCCCAGTGTTATACAGGGACAGACCTGTCCCCACCAGTACTGTATCCCAGTGTTATACAGTGACAGACCTGTCCCCTCCAGTACTGTACCCCAGTGTTATACAGTGACAGACCTGTCCCCATCAGTACTGTACCCCAGTGTTATACAGGAATAGACCAGACCCCACCAGTACTGTATCCCAGTGTTATACAGGGACAGACCTGTCCCCACCAGTACTGTATCCCAGTGTTATACAGTGACGGGCCTATCCCCACCAGTACTGTACCCCAGAGTTATACAGTGACAGACCTGCCCCCACCAGTACTGTACCCCAGTGTTATACAGGGACAGACCTGTCCCCACCAGTACTGTACCCCAGAGTTATACAGTGACAGACCTATCCCCACCAGTACTGTACCTCAGTGTTATACAGTGACAGACCTGCCCCCACCAGTACTGTACCCCAGTGTTATACAGAGACAGACCTGTCCCCACCAGTACTGTACCCCAGTGTTATACAGTGACAGACCTGTCCCCACCAGTACTGTACCCCAGTGTTATACAGGGACAGACCTGTCCCCACCAGTACTGTACCCCAGTGTTATACAGTGACAGACCTGTCCCCACCAGTACTGTACCCCAAGTATTATACAGTGACAGACCTGCCCCACCAGTACTGTACCCCAGTGTTATACAGGGACAGACCTGTCCCCACCAGTACTGTACCCCAGTGTTATACAGTGACAGACCTGTCCCCACCAGTACTGTACCCCAGTGTTATACAGGGACAGACCTGTCCCCACCAGTACTGTACCCCAGTGTTATACAGGGACAGACCTGTCCCCACCCAGTACTGTATCCCAGTGTTATACAGTGACAGACCTGTCCCCACCAGTACTGTACCCCAGTGTTATACAGGGACAGACCTGCCCCACCAGTACTGTACCCCAGTGTTATACAGGGACAGACCTGTCCCCACCAGTACTGTACCCCAGTGTTATACAGTGACAGACCTGTCCCCACCAGTACTGTACCCCAGTGTTATACAGGGACAGACCTGTCCCCACCAGTACTGTACCCCAGTGTTATACAGGGACAGACCTGTCCCCACCCAGTACTGTATCCCAGTGTTATACAGTGACAGACCTGTCCCCACCAGTACTGTACCCCAGTGTTATACAGGGACAGACCTGTCCCCACCAGTACCGTATCCCGGTGTTATACAGTGACAGACCTGTCCCCACCAGTACTGTATCCCAGTGTTATACACTGACAGACCTGTCCCCACCAGTACTGTACCCCAGTGTTATACACTGACAGACCTGTCCCCACCAGTACTGTACCCCAGTGTTATACAGTGACAGACCTGTCCCCACCAGTACTGTACCCCAGTGTTATACAGGGACAGACCTGTCCCCACCAGTACTGTATCCCAGTGTTATACAGTGACGGGCCTATCCCCACCAGTACTGTACCCCAGAGTTATACAGTGACAGACCTGCCCCCACCAGTACTGTACCCCAGTGTTATACACTGACAGACCTGTGCCCACCAATACTGTACCCCAGTGTTATACACTGACAGACCTGTCCCCACCCAGTACTGTACCCCAGTGTTATACAGTGACAGACCTGTCCCCACCAGTACTGTACCCCAGTGTTATACAGGGACAGACCTGTCCCCACCAGTATTGTACCCCAGTGTTATACAGTGACAGACCTGTCCCCACCAGTACTGTACCCCAGTGTTATACAGGGACAGACCTGTCCCCACCAGTATTGTACCCCAGTGTTATACACTGACAGACCTGTCCCCACCAATACTGTACCCCAGTGTTATACACTGACAGACCTGTCCCCACCCAGTACTGTACCCCAGTGTTATACAGTGACAGACCTGTCCCCACCAGTACTGTACCCCAGTGTTATACAGGGACAGACCTGTCCCCACCAGTACCGTATCCCGGTGTTATACAGTGACAGACCTGTCCCCACCAGTACTGTACCCCAGTGTTATACACTGACAGACCTGTCCCCACCAGTACCGTATCCCGGTGTTATACAGTGACAGACCTGTCCCCACCAGTACTGTACCCCAGTGTTATACACTGACAGACCTGTCCCCACCAGTACTGTACCCCAGTGTTATACACTGACAGACCTGTCCCCACCAGTACTGTATCCCAGTATTATACACTGACAGACCTGTCCCCACCAGTACTGTACCCCAGTGTTATACAGTGACAGACCTGTCCCCACCAGTACTGTACCCCAGTGTTATACAGTGACAGACCTGTCCCCACCAGTACTGTACCCCAGTGTTATACACTGACAGACCTGTCCCCTCCAGTACTGTACCCCAGTGTTATACAGTGACAGACCTGTCCCCTCCAGTACTGTACCCCAGTGTTATACAGTGACAGACCTGTCCCCACCAGTACTGTACCCCAGTGTTATACACTGACAGACCTGTCCCCACCCAGTACTGTACCCCAGTGTTATACAGGGACAGACCTGTCCCCACCCAGTACTGTACCCCAGTGTTATACACTGACAGAAACGTGCCCACCAGTACTGTACCCCAGTGTTATACAGTGACAGACCTGTCCCCACCAGTACTGTACCCCAGTGTTATACAGGGACAGACCTGTCCCCACCAGTATTGTACCCCAGTGTTATACAGTGACAGACCTGTCCCCACCAGTACTGTACCCCAGTGTTATACAGGGACAGACCTGTCCCCACCAGTATTGTACCCCAGTGTTATACACTGACAGACCTGTCCCCACCAGTATTGTACCCCAGTGTTATACAGTGACAGACCTGTCCCCACCAGTACTGTACCCCAGTGTTATACAGTGACAGACCTGTCCCCACCCAGTACTGTACCCCAGTGTTACACAGTGACGGGCCTATCCCCACCAGTACTGTACCCCAGTGTTATACAGGGACAGACCTGTCCCCACCAGTACTGTACCCCAGTGTTATACAGTGACAGACCTGTCCCCACCAGTACTGTACCCCAGTGTTATACAGGGACAGACCTGTCCCCACCAGTATTGTACCCCAGTGTTATACACTGACAGACCTGTCCCCACCAGTACTGTACCCCAGTGTTATACAGTGACAGACCTGTCCCCACCAGTACTGTACCCCAGTGTTATACACTGACAGACCTGTCCCCACCAGTACTGTGCCCCAGTGTTATACAGTAACAGACCTGTCCCCACTAGTACTGTACCCCAGTGTTATACAGTGACACACCTGTCCCCACCAGTACTGTACCCCGGTGTTATACAGTGACAGACCTGTCCCCACTAGTACTGTACCCCAGCATTGTACAGCAACACACCTGTCCCCACGAGTACTCTGGTGATAAACTGGAAGTGATACCCAGTTTTTAGCAAGCGTAGATTAGATTAGATTACTTACAGTGTGGAAACAGGCCCTTTGGCCCAACAAGTCCACACCGACCCGCCGAAGCGTAACCCACCCATACCCCTACATTTACCCCTTACCTAACACTACGGGCAATTTAGCACGGCCAATTCACCTGACCCGCACATCTTTGGACCGTTAGCAGCAGTACTAACCACTGTGCCACCGTGCCGCCCCATAGTCTAACTATATCTGGGATAAGTAGTGATGTGAACTGGTTGAGGTTTACAATAGCAGATCTGAGGTTGATGTTTTAAAGCAATCTGAAATTCCGTTTCCCTTTTAGCATATTGGGAAGTACCTCCAGGCAGAGGCCATCAAGAAGAACCGCCAGGACTTCTATGATGACTGGAAAGGATATTTCAAAATGGTGGGTAGCCTGCAAATTCCGTTTCGGGAATTGTGAATCGTTAACCTTCATGATATGTGAGGGAAGAGTCATGAAAGACTGTTTATAGAGTGCCCAGGAGAAAGAACAAGGAACTTACAAAAACTGTCAAGAGATGAGATATGCTGATATTTTTCAAATCAAAAACAAGTATAGGGTGAGCTACACAGTAAAGCTCATTCTATACTGTCCACTGCAAACACTCCCAGGAGATGGACAACATGGGGTTGCATACATAGTAAAGCTTCATCTACGCTGTCCCCAATCAAACACTCCCAGGACAAGGACAGCAATGGGGTTAGTTAGAGTAAAGGTCTCTCCACACTGTCCTCATCAAAAGGAAGGTTGCTTTTCAGACTGGAGGCCTGTGACCAGTGAGGTGTCACAAGGATCGGTGCTGGGTCCACTACTTTTCGGCATTGATATAAATGATTTGGGTGTGAACATAAAAGATATAGTTAGTTAGTTTGCAGATGGCACCAAAATTGGAGGTGTAGTGGACAGAGAAGAAGGTTATCTCAGAGTACAACAGAATCTTGATCAGATGGGCCAATGGGCTGAGGAGTAGCAAATGGAGTTTAATTTAGATAAATGCGAGGTGCTGTATTTTGGAAAGGCAAATCAGGACAGGACTTAGACACTTAACGGTAAGGTCCTGGGGAGTGTTGCTGAACAAAGTGACCTTGGAGTGCAGGTTCACAGTTCCTTGAAAGTAGAGTTGCAGGTAGATAGGATAGTGAAGGCGGTGTTTAGTATGCTTTCCTTTCTTGGTTAGAGCATTGAGTATGAGAGTTGGGAGGTCATTCGTTAGGCCACTTTTGGAATATTACCATTGCCATTCTGGTCTCCTTCCTATTGGAAGGATGTTGTGAAATTTGACAGGGTTCAGAACAAATTTACAAAGATGTTGCCGGGTTGGAGGATTTGAGCTATAGGGAGAGGCTGAACAGGCTGGGGCTGTTTTCCCTGGAGCGCCGGAGGCTGAGGGGTGACCTTATAGATGTTTACAAAATCATGAGGAGCATGGATAGGGTAAATAGACAAGGTTTTTTCCCTGGGGTTGGGGAGTCCAGCAATAGAGGGCTTAGGTTCAGGGTGAGAAGTAAAAGATGGAAACGGAACCTAAGAGGGAACTTTTTCACATTCAGGATGGTGCATGTATGGAATGAGCTGCCAGAGGAAGTAGTAGAGGCTGGTACAATTACAGCATTTAAAAGGCATCTGGATGGGTATATGAACAGGAAGGGTTTAGAGGGATATGGGCAAAGTGGGACAGCACAGGGTTAGATACAGAGTAAAGCTCTCTCTACACTGTCCCCCCAATCAAACACTCCCAGGACAGGGTCAGTATTGCGTTAGATACAGAGTAAAGCTATTTCTACACTGTACTTATCAAACCCTCCCAGGACAGGGACAGCACATTTCCAGGATGGTTACAGCAGTGTTCAATATAGAATAAAGTCTTAACTTTTAACCTGAGAAACCTAGGTGAAGACACAGGAACCTGAATGCTTAAGGGCTCCCTCAAATATCCCTCCATTACCTCTCCAAATCTTTTCTGTCTTTTCCCTGCATCTTTGTTTGTTCCTTTAACTGACCATTCTGCAGATACAGTAAAACTCAGCAGGACAAGGACATTTGTATCATTCATGTCTCTGGGCTTGGAGATGGGGTATTGGGTAAGCCCAGTTTGTGTCAAATTAAAAGCTGATCCAGTGCTGAAAGAGGCGACGCACCAATTCTCTGAGGAGTTGCTCACGAGACCGACTGGTATTTATCAGATGTCTTGTCGTTAGGTACTTTTTGACTGAGTGCTGCAGCAAGGTGATCTGCTTTCGGTCTGTGTGACTGAGAGGGTATAATTACATTTCAAACATTAAAGACTTCAAAAGAATTATTCAGCTTTTGAATTGTAGATAAAACAGATCAGTTTTATGGATTATTAATTATTTGTGAGATGTGACTTGTCAACGAGAAGGCCAGCATGTATTGTCCGTGTGTAATTGACCTTAAGGATGAAGTGGTGAGTGATGTTCTTAAACCTCTGTGGTGTTGGTACGACTGCCGTGCCTTTGTATAAAGAGTTGCAGCGTTTTCAACCAGTGACTTGGAAGAAACAGGTGATGTATTTCCAACCATCTTTAACATTGTTGAATCCAGGCTGTAAAAAATCGGGAAGTTTCATTAATGTTGCACTCTATCCGATTTTAAAAAATAATGATTTAAGATGATTGGCAAAAGAACTAGAGGCAATTATAAAGAAACACTTTCTCAAACGACAAGCTTGTTGTGATCTGGAATGCACTCCTGAGAAGGCAGTGGAAGCAGTTGTAATTTTCAAACGGACATTGGATAAATAGTTGAAGGGAGAGAATTGACAGGGCAATGGGGAATGGGATAAATTAAATAGTTCTTTCACAGAATCAGCACCGACACGATGTGCTGTATCGGTGTATGATCATTAATAAAACACTGCTGCACAATGATGTGGGCAAGGATTACAAAAGGAAATTTGCATGAAACGTTCTTTGCCCAAAATGAAAATATCAACTTCTTAAAGCAAATACTTTCTTCCACTTTGGTGTGGGTGGTTGGTCGGGCACTGTTTATTACTTGAATGGAACTCTAACCACCCAATAATGATTGCCTTTTCAAATCGGGTTTTACTTACTCCGTCCTTTACAATATATTGTAACGACTGCTACTGAAAGAACAGTGACTGCTCCCTTCATTCCCTTCCTCCACATCCTCTCAAACATAAAGAGTAATTGTTACAAGTAGTCAGCCTTTAACAGAAGATTCTGATGTCCGGGATACTGAGATTTTGATTTGGTTGCCAAGATGATGACATTCCGTATCTTACAAGCTACATTCAAGTATTCCGTTCAGATGATATCCCTAATCAGTGATTACTCAAATGCACCTGGGTCCTCCCATGCCAGTTTGTTCCACCATCCACTTCCATACTTACAATGAGTGTACATCCAACCTTCCCATTCTGGGGTTTGTGGTACATTTGTAGCTCCAGCTATTCCTGCTGTCTTTTGTGGATTTTATTTTCTTTTGTAAAGGGAAGGGAGTGGTTAGCAGGGTAATTCAGCAATTGTGGGAAATGAATGTGTACTATATATCTCATCTTGTGGCAAGTTCCATTTGGGTATCTGCACATGGTGACAGTGAAATCTGGTGGTGACTGTATGGCTGCAGCATCAGACTTAAATCCTCAAACACAGTGGAGCATTAATGAGAGTGCTTTATCAGGATGAGGTTAGGCCCATTATGAAATTCAGTGTTTTAACATCTATGTTCATTTAATCCAAGTTATTTTTAAAAGTAACAATTCTGTTGTTGATCTGTTATTATTTGATCCATTAGCTTCCTGTTTCTACACACTGAGTCTGCTCTGCCATTCAAACATGGCTGATATGTTTCTCAACACTTGCCTTTTCCCTGTAACCTTTGATTCCCTTACTAATCAGGAACCTATTTATCATTAGGAGGGATTTTAATATTTGTGATGTGCACTCACGAGTAATATTCTCTGCACGTGTTATAGAGTTACTTTTGACTTTGGGATTGCAGCTATAAAGTAATTTGTTTCACTTTCCTTTCCAGAATGTCGCAAGGCAAAACAATGACAGTGATTGTGGAGCTTTTGTACTTCAGGTGTGTGAAACAACAGTTTGTTGATTAAAAAACAAATCCCTTCAAATCTGTTTGGCCACAACGTTTGATACTGGCTTTTCTATATTTTGACTCCATCTGGCTATCATGGTTCTACACGCCTATACAACAAAACTTTAAATGCTTCAATTAATTCATCCCGAGCTTTCAATTTTCAAGGGAATACATGTCCAGTGTATGTAACCTGTCCTTGTAATACAATATAATAACACTTAAGAAAAGACTCATTGGTCCATAGATCTTGTCTTCTGTTGCTATGGTCTGGCCTGACTGCTTTTAGTAATAAAGGTGTCACACAGGTCCCTTGTTAATCTGCTACAAAAATGCTTTTCAAATGCATTAAAACATGGGTTGTCAAAGTCCTCGGTGAAATCTGTCAGGGGCAGCAGCGCATCAGTTTTGCGAGGACTGACTGTCACTTTCATGTTCTCAATGAACCTCTTGGTTGAAAATGACTTTGTTACCAGATTGTCTAATTGCTGTTCTTCTCAATCTCCCTTTAGCTGCTCCAGTAGAAGCTTTATCTCCAAAGCCATTGATATCTAGCCCTCATTCTTTTCAGGGCAGCTTGCTCTAAGCCAATAAAAATGCTTTTATTTAAGTATGATTTGTTGTCTTGAGCAGTGAGTTGGTTGGGTTTGATTTTACTCAAAGGGCATGCTCAGCTTCTTTTTGCAAAATTGGTATTTTGAGGTCGATCCACTTTTCATTAATGTATTAGCCCTGCTTTAGAGGACCACCACACCAATCTTCAAGTAATCTATAGTTTTTTTGCAAATTTACATGTCATATTAAAATCTACTGGGAGCACAACATTTTTGGCACCCCTGCTTTCAAACAAAGAACCATTGAAATGGTTTGGGGCAGAAAAATGGCCTCCCTGCCTATTGTACCATAACAGTCCTTCAGGTACCCTTTAAACAAGCTGAGGGTTTAGACCTTCACCACCAAACTGGGCAGTAAATTCCAAATACCCCACGAGTTCTCCTCATGTCTCTGTCTAATCCAAGTTCATTCTAATATTATGGTCACTGTTGTAAGCGATAGCTACCTTTATTGACTGACTCGTCACTATTCTTTTCACAAAAGCAAACTCCACATACAACAGCTCTGTTTCCTATTTGGGCCTGGGCAGTTATGAGCCTGGCTTATAGAAAGGGTCATGTGTGCCATTATAAAGATGGGCAAGGAACCTCTTGGGTCATCTGGACAAATGACTGCAGCATCCAACTAGTTAATAGTCTTTCACTGTAAGTAGAAGATGCCTGATGCAAAATGTTCAGAGTATATGGTGGGTAAGTTGTTGGAGGGAAAGATTTATATGTATTTGGATAGGCAAGGACGGATTAGGGATAATCAACATAGCTTTGTGCATGGGAAATTATGTCTCACTAACTTGATTGAGTTTTTTTGAAAAAGTAATGAAGAGGACTGATGAGAACAGAGCGGTAGATGTGATCTTCAGGAAGGCATTTGACAAGGTTTCTCATGGTAGACTGATTAGCAAGGTTAGATCACATGGAATACAGGGAGAACTAGCCATTTGGATACAGAACTGGCTCAAAGGGAGAAGACAGAGGGTGGTGGTGGAGGGTTGCTTTTCAAACTGGAGGCCTGTGACCAGTGGAGTACCACAAGGATCGGTGCTGGGTCCACTGCATCTTGTCATTTATATAAGTGATTGGATGTGAACAGAGGAGGCATATTTGGTAAGTTTGCAGATGACACCAAAATTGGAGGTGTTGTGGACAGCAAAGAAGGTTACCCAAGAGTACAATGGGATCTTGATCAGATGGGCCAATTGGCCAAGGAGTTTAATTTAGATAAATGTGAGGTGCTAGATTTTGGAAAGGGAAGTCAGGGCAGGACTTAATAGAACATAGAACATAGAACAATACAGCACAGAACAGGCCCTTCGGCCCACGATGTTGTGCCGAACTTCTAACCTAGATTAAGCACCCATCCATGTACCTATCCAAATGCCGCTTAAAGGTCGCCAATGATTCTGACTCTACCACTCCCACGGGCAGCGCATTCCATGCCCCCACCACTCTCTGGGTAAAGAACCCACCCCTGACATCTCCCCTATACCTTCCACCCTTCACCTTAAATTTATGTCCCCTTGTAACACTCTGTTGTACCCGGGGAAAAAGTTTCTGACTGTCTACTCTATCTATTCCTCTGATCATCTTATAAACCTCTATCAAGTCACCCCTTATCCTTCGCCGTTCCAGCGAGAAAAGGCCGAGAACTCTCAACCTATCCTCGTACGACCTACTCTCCATTCCAGGCAACTTCCTGGTAAATCTTCTCTGCACCCTCTCCAAAGCTTCCACATCTTTCCTAAAGTGAGGCGACCAGAACTGCACACAGTACTCCAACTGTGGCCTAACCAAAGTCCTGTACAGCTGCAACATCACTTCACGACTCTTGAATTCAATCCCTCTGCTAATGAACGATAATACTCCATAGGCCTTCTTACAAACTCTATCCACCTGAGTGGCAACCTTCAAAGATCTATGTACATAGACCCCAAGATCCCTCTGTTCCTCCACCTGACTAAGAACCCTACCATTAACCCTGTATTCCGCATTCTTATTTGTTCTTCCAAAATGGACAACCTCACACTTGGCAGGGTTGAACTCCATCTGCCACTCCTCAGCCCAGCTCTGCATCATATCTAAGTCCCTCTGCAGCCGACAACAGCCCTCCTCACTGTCCACAACTCCACCTATCTTTGTATCATCTGCAAATTTACTGACCCACCCTTCGACTCCCTCCTCTAAGTCATTAATAAAAATTACAAACAGCAGAGGACCCAGAACTGAACCCTGTGGAACTCCACTTGTAACTGGGCTCCAGGCTGAATATTTACCATCTACCACCACTCTCTGCCTTCGACCGGTTAGCCAGTTTTCTATCCAATTGGCCAAATTTCCCTCTATCCCATGCCTCCTGACTTTCCGCATAAGCCTACCATGGGGAACCTTATCAAATGCCTTACTAAAATCCATGTATACTACATCCACTGCTCTACCCTCATCCACATGCTTGGTCACCTCCTCGAAGAATTCAATAAGACTTGTAAGGCAAGACCTACCCTTCACAAATCCGTGCTGGCTGTCCCTAATCAAGCAGTGTCTTTCCAGATACTCGTAAATCCTATCCCTCAGTACCCTTTCCATTACTTTGCCTACCACAGAAGTAAGACTAACTGGCCTGTAATTCCCGGGGTTATCCCTATTCCCTTTTTTGAACAGGGGCACAACATTCGCTACTCTCCAGTCCCCTGTACCACCCCCGTTGCCAGTGAAGACGAGAAGATCATTGCCAACGGTACTGCAATTTCCTCTCTTGCTTCCCACATAATCCTAGGATATATCCCGTCAGGCCCGGGGGACTTGTCTATCCTCAAGTTGTTCAAAATGTCCAACACATCTTCCTTCCTAACAGGTATCTCTTCTAGCTTAACAGTCCGTTTCACACTCTCCTCTTCAACAATAAGGTCCCTCTCGTTCGTAAATACTGAAGAGAAGTACTTGGTAAGGTCCTGGGGAGTGTTGCTGAACAAAGAGACGTTGGAGTACAGGTTCATAGCTCCTTGAAAGTGGAGTCGCAGGTAGATAGGTTAGTGAAGATGGCATTTGGTATGCTTTCCTTTATTGGTGAGAACATTGAGTACAGGGAGATCATATTGCAGCTATCCAGGACATTGGTTGGGCCACTTTTGAAATATTTTGTGCAATTCTGGTCTCCCTGCTATAGGAAGGATGCTATTAAACTTGAAAGGGTTCAGTAAAGATTTACAAAGATGTTACCAGGGTTGGAGGGTTTGACCTTTTGGGCGAGGCTGAATAGGCTGGGGCTGTTTTCCCTGGAGTGTTGGAGGCTGAGAAGTGATCTTATAGCGGTTTTTAAAATCATGAGGGGCAAGGATAGGGTAAATAGATAAAGGTCTTTTCCCTGGGTTTGGGGAGTCTAGAATTAGAGGGCATAGGTTTAAGGTGAGAGGGGAAGATTTAAAAGGGACCTAAGGAGCAACTTTTTCACACAGAGGGTGGTGCGTGCTAGAGGAAGGGGTGGAGGCTGGTACAGTTACAGCATTTAAAAGGCATCTGGATGGGTATATGAATAGGAAGGGTTTAGAGGGATATGGGGCAAGTTCTGGCAAATGAAAGAGGCAAGAAGTGAACTTTGCCTCTTTCATTCCATTTTGGTTTGAGGCTGGATCCACCAGGCTAGCTCATGAAACTCTTTATACAATGAGCTGATGTTAAACTCAGACCATCAGGAGAGCCAAGGTTTTTTTGGAGTGGAAATGAGCAGAATGCTTATTCTTAAGTGGAAGAGCATTCACTAGAGGTTGTCACTAAGGTAGTCACCTCATTACTACTGGAACTGGTTGAGGTGAATAGAAGGGAACAAAGGATTACAATGGTCAGTTTAAATGAGGGTAAATGGGAGGAGCTTTCAATGAGGTTGGGACTAGTTGGTGCCAAAGAGAATGTAATCAAAATATTTAAAAACCTAAATGTGCAGCTTTGCTAAAGTTATGTATGTGTTGTTTCAGTTCTGTAAGTGTCTGGCTCTGGGACAACCGTTCAGCTTCACCCAGCAGGACATGCCCAAGCTCCGACGCCAGATCTATAAGGAACTTTGCAACTGCAAGCTGACTGTGTGAAGAGCTTGCTCCCAGAAGTTGGTCGACACAAGCCTAACATTGGGTGACTGACCAGACAAATGCACCCTTTTGTGAACAATACGAAGACGGCACAAGTTAAGAAGGCTTGATTCAACAATTCTGGTCTTCAAATGTGTTGAAACATGAAATGTTTTTTTCCCCTTTTTTAAACAAGCAAACTTTTTTTTTCTATGCCATATTTTTTCAATTATTTAAGTGTTGTTCAAATTTGAAATTCTGGTTACCTATGTTGTATTATTAAACCAGGATCACAGCACTAAACGGCAGCAATGGATTTATGTGAAGACATTTGGGTATTTAGCATCTTTGAAGCTGTCTATTAGCTGGCCTGTGAACTAGGGGAGGAAGTGATTATGCAGGATTGGGGACTCTCCAGGTGGACTGTCAGGTTTTAGTTCCAAGGCTTGTCACTTGGGATTATTTTCTATGAGCTCTCAGTCAGCAGCTTACACAAAGTGGCTCGGTGCAGAGACGTCTCCCATTTTTGGGATTGCTAGGAGACCGAGCATGGTGCTGTCTGTTTTCTATGGCTACACTGACATTATTGCCCCACATAGTCATGGAGAGGTTATGGCCTACTGCTGTGGGGTAGGGTTAAGAGGGGAGTAAGCCATCTTCGATACCTGTGAAGCTTTGAGTAAAACAAAAGGTTGCATCTATTGAAATTCAGTCAAATTAACTTGAAAGTGATGGTTAGTCACTGTCCAAATCCACCAAATCCTCTTAAAGACGTTGTTTGGTGTTTTGTTCTGTTTGGTGTCTTTTTTCAGTTTGTATGTTTTAAAAAAAAAGCTGGGACTTAATATTGTGACCAAAATGTAGATTTGTAAGGCTTTTGGGTTTGCTTTTGAATGGAGAAGGAAAATGCAGTAGCCTGACACGATAAACCTCATGTACCTCACTAACTGCGTGTGGTAGCAATGTGCAACAGTGTGATGCCCCAACACCCATAATAAAAATCTGATTGATTACATCATAACTCTCGCCAAGCATCCTTCTAAGTGTCCATACAGTTCAGTTTTAACATGTTAGTAATTGTGTTTCTGTATGAAGAATATAGGGTGTTTAGTTGTGTTGGGGGTAGGGAGTTGATGGAATATCAGTTTTACTTGAAATCTTCGTTATCAAATGAATTCAGCATGATAAGCATTAAATGGATTACCTTTTGCCTGTTCCCCATCTCACGCTGCTTAGTATGGGTTTAAAAAATAAAATATTGGATAGCTTTTCATCTTTTATTTAAAGTTCTTGGTGTGAATTCAAAATGATGGTAGCATTTTGGCTGTGATTGCACTTGTCCATGTTTGCAGTCTATGGTAATGTCTGACTGATAGCTCCATCCCAGATTTAATTAATGAAATCTGTTTTGTGGTGTCTTCTTTGCCAATCTGAACACCAGTTCCTTGAGCAGTTTGGGCATTGCTAGCACCTCCTACTGTCACCCCCAAAGGCAGAGGTACAGAGCATTACTGCTCACTTTATCTTTTCATCCCCCGGGTTCGGGTTCAAGTTCAAACACACAGACCAAGAAAATGAAGGATTCTTCTGTCTGCTGCCTGCATAGCACTTCTGTAAAGCAAAGCAGAGAGATGTGAGCATGGGTGCTTACTTTTGAATGAACAACCTCACTCAATCCAGAAATGGAAATGTCAGTAGGGATTGCTATACCATGATAAAATTGAAGGGACTTCTGTTGGGATAGGGTTGAGGGAGCTTTGTTTGGTATAAGTCCATGCTGTATCTAACTTGTGAGTTCTTGATAATAGCTGCCAGTGGGAAAGTATTCCATCTCTCAGTACTGGGAAGCTCAATCATCGAAATTTAAACTGGTAGAAAGGCAGTGTCAGCTATTCTTGGAAAGTGTTCAGTGCGTGTATTTAACATGCTGTGGTGGTTTGTTTTGTGCATTTGCTGTTCAATCTGGCTGCTTCATGAAGGGAATGAGGGGTTTTAAAAGGCACAGAGTTAATCTTGAAACCCTATTATATGTAGAGATGGAAAGATGAAGGCTCAGTGAGATAATTCAAAGGCCTGAGATTTTATTTTGGGCTAATTCTGTGCCAAAACTGATACTGATTTTACCCCCCTTGTACTCTTCCAGTGACTATTTATAATAAGCTCAGTTTTTGATTGGAGATATTAGTCAGATTCTATTGCCTAATTTTAGGGACTTTGGGAGTTAAGTCTCCTGCATTTTGAAACTCAATCATTCTGTGACCTGAATCTTCATAAACACAAGTATTTCCTGAACTCCTCCAACTACATGTAACATAGTTCAGATGTGAATGTGGCAATCTTGTAGCTGAGTAGACGAAAGCAACAGTTGGATGGTTGCAAACTTTTAGTCTGGTTTTTCATATGTTTTGTTAAGGGAGCAGGAATTTTCTTGGAGTTAAGGTTTTATATTCTGGGAGTAAACACTAGTGTTCACATTGTGGGGGGTCCGTTGAATTATTTCAGGTTAATTGCCTCCATCTGAAGTAGTGAGCAATTGGTTTGAGAGCTGGTGAAATGTAATGTGTGAAACTGATTTCTGTCAGTCTTCCTCCCCATCCCTCTGCAGTTGTATAATACCCTGTCATTTCACTAAAAAGTGTGGTGATTCTCATATTGTTAAAATATAGGACCTTCATAGGAAAATCCATAAAATGAAACAGTCAAATCTCTTGCACGATTAGTGGAGGGGGGGGGGGGGGGAGGGGGAGTGATTATTGATGGTTTGCATGCTTCCTCCTGCTCTTTCTCCAGCCCTCTCAAAATCTGGTCACATTTGCAAACATAACATTTGAAGCTGTGTCCTGGAGATTCCGGTCTGAAACCTAAATACCTTACTGTGGAACTTACTTTGTCAGAATCAGTGGAATTGCTACTCACAAGTGAGTTTTTTTTTCAGCTTGTGTGTCAGTTGAATCTGCCACTAGTTGTTATGTGATAACTTTGTTGTGGAACAAGCAAACATGGAAACGATTTAAGGTGACAGAGATTTCCAGCACTTACTCTTGTAAGCAGAGATTTGGCTCACATTAAACCTGATTTGTCAGATAGTTTTTTCACAAGTAGTGTAACTTGTACCTGATTTACATCTGTAGCATTGCGTGCTTTAGTGAATTCAGCTCTGTAATGTTCACATCCGTACAAAATGGTGTTGGGAGTGATATTTTTTAAATATACAGTCAAGGAAGCTACTGTTTTGTCTTTGCCCTTTGAATCTGGAAGGGTGAGAACCATATATACTATTGTGTTAATTTATCAAATCTCTGTCCAAATAAACATCAAAAACATTGTAAGGGGTGTCTATAGGTCTGAGCAGAGAGCTAAGCCTTCAGTTATTTGCATGAAGCCACTTACATGACTTTGCAGCTGATGTGGCCTTTGAAGATGGAGGTTGCAAAAACATATTTTCATATCTGAGGTTTTGTGACTATTGTGCAATCACAGTTACATACTGTTCTGTTAGATTTGTAACGACCGGTGATATTGTGCTGTTGTTGATTAGACACTTGCCTGGTGGTTCGAGAATACTGTGCATATATGCTGTACTTGGTCAGTGAATGTTAAATGTTTGAAAGTGCAAGTAGGAGCAGCTGCTTTCTCAACTTCAGAGAAACTCTGGAGTGAGTTTCCAAAGTGCCTAGAAGATCCATTGGAGCCAGCCACACACACACACTCAACTCATTATGCTTTAATAAAACAGAAAATGTTTGTAAATGTTCAGCAGCATTAATGGAGAGAGGAAAACAGAGTGAACATTTCAAGTCAGTAACCTTTGGATTAACTCGGTCTCTGTCTCCACAGATGTCTGACCACCTGAGTATTTCCAGCCACCTCTGTTTGATTTCAGCCTTCCACATCTGCAGAACTTTACTTTTGGATTGGGGTCACACTTTGTCAAGCTCTCAAAGGTGTCTTGGTCTCTTTGGCTTTACAGTCAGGATGTAATCATGGCCTGGATTATTGTGCCATTATTAATTGCATGCTGATCCTGGAATTGAATGACTCCACTGAGGAGAAAGAGGAAGGCTACAAGTTGAAAGGTATTCATCTGGAGAAAGGCGACCATGGAAACAGTTTCTGACATGGTGTTCAAGGTGCCTTCGGTGCTAAAAAATGCCCTTTAACTGAAGGAATTGAATCCCCGACCAAAAAAAAACTTTGGATTTCAAACAGTGATTTTGTGTTCCATGTGTTTGAGATTCTTTTTCACAAGTATTTTCAGGATGACATTCCAAGCTTAATCTCTCAACACTATAACCCTATGACCTTGCTCATTTTCTCATATGGGGTTGGGGAAGAGAGGTTTGCTACAGTGAAGAAACTGATGCAGCCAACTGGCACTTTGGAGCCATTGCTTTAGGGACTCAATAAAACAGGAGCTAGAGGCAAGGGGAAGAATTTTCTTGTCCTACATTGCTTATCCAATCAACCCTTCCCTCCCCACAAAAAGAAGTCTCGTCTTTGCTCATCCTGATAATCTGATTGCAGCTGGCTTTAATTAGACCGAGACGGATGGATCCAGTGGTAGTGGAAATTTTGCCTTGGGAATGTTTCTAAAGCCAAAAATGTCCACGTAGGCCTAACAGCCAGTGTTCAGGTTATATCCCAGCTTGGTATTAGTTACTTGACATATTCAGATACAAAACTAGAAGCTAGCTCATAGGGTATCGAAAATGAGATGGAAAGGAGTCATTTGATGTTCTAATAATTGTGGGGAATTTGGGGTTCTGCTCCTGACATCCTCTATCTGTCTTGGACTCAACAGCATCACTTCACACCCAATCAAAACCATCCTCTATTCCCAAGAAATCTGCGGCCCTTTCTTAGGCTGCAGCTCCCCATCTGCACATCAGTGTCAGTGTGAGAGATTACATTTCATGGTGTTTGAGTACTGATAGGGATATGTACTAATTGTGGGAGATGGTGGGATGGGATGGGTTCATCTTCTACACGGGTTCTCTTATATTTGAGTATATCTGATATAATGCAGACATGAAGGTTTATTGTTGTTTAAATCTCCTGCTGCCAATGTTCTTCATGTATATCACTGTTGGATTGAATTGGATTACCTATCCCTTGTATTGACACAATAAAGATTTGAGTCTTGAGCATATAGCAAATGTGAAATGTGGTTTCTGTTGAGATCTAGTACTAGTGTCAGAGTATGATGAGAGGGGTATCTTTGCTGATGGACAAACACAGTTTCTTCTACATCCCAAAAAGTCTAGTGGTGCTCCCAAGCTGTATATGCTGAACCATTTTGTCCTCTAGTCCCCCTCTTTGAGACAGACTCTCATAGGAATGCAAGTCATTGGCAATCTTCAAAGACCATTTCTATTCTTGTATTTGGGTAGGCTCTTTGGCAGTGATATTCCTCATAACTACTAAAAGAGAGGTTGCATTGGCTACAGTTATTTTCCTTCGGGGGGGGGGGGAAACAAAAGAGTCTGAGATGCACAAATATTAGGGGCATAGATAAATTTTACCCCTTAGTAGAGGGCTCAATTTCCAAGCAGCATGGATTTAAAGTATGGAGCAGGAGGTTTAGAGAAGACTTAAGGAAAAATGTTTCAACCCAAAGGGTAGTGGATACTGAGAACTCCCTGCCTGAAAGAGTGGTGGTAGAAACGTACAGAATAGGAGCACGAGTAGGCCCTTCAAGCCTCTCTGCCATTCAATATGATCATGGCTGATAGGGTAAATCAGTATTCTATTCCCACTTTTTCCCCTGTACTAAAAGGAAGTCTCTAGCCTAAGAATGAGATCTAATTCCATCTTAAATGTTCAGATTGCATACAGTTCTGGTCACCACTCTACCAAAAGGGGAAAGATGTTTTGGAGAGGGTCCAGAAAAGGTTTACCAGGACATTGCCTGGTATCAGAGATTTTAGTGATGAAGAAAGGTTGGATAGACTGGGTTTGTTTTCACTGAAATGCAGGAGGTCGAGGGTGACCTGATAGAAGTTTAAAAGATTGTGAATTGTATGGGTAGAGTGGGAAGTACGAGGCTTTTTCCCCAGAGTGGAGGGGTCAGTTACTAGGGGGCACAGGTTCAAGGTGTGGGGGTGGGGGTATGTTTAGTGTGAGGCAGGTTTTTCACACCCAGGATGGGGAGTATCTGGTATACACTGCCCAGAGGTGCTGGAAGCAGACAGAATAGCAGCATTCCAAGAAGCACCTGGACAAGGACATGAATAGGAAGGGAATAGAGGGAACCCGATCCTGTAAGTGAAGACACATTTTGCCCTTCCGTTCAAAAACTGTCAGCGCAGGCTTGGAGGGCCAAACGGCCTGTTCCTGTGCTGCATTGGTCTTTACTCTTATTCAATGTTTTGGCCTCTAATGCTTTCTGTGGGAGAGAATTCCACAGATTGACCAATCTGAGTGAAGAAATGTCTCCTAATTTCAGTCCTAAATACCCTTCCCTGTATCCTTCAACTGTGATCCCTGGTTCTGGATTCCCCAGTCACTGGGAACATCCTTCCTGTCTTTACCCTGTCAAGACCTGTTTGAATCATATTGTTTAACAGACCTTGCTGTCTGAAAAATGCCATGCTTCCGATATTATAACTTGGCTGCATTTAAAATTGTGTTAAAATGTGCACCTTGGGTAGTGCAACGTGTTGTTTTTCTTACAATTTTCTGGCCTACTGGAAGTATGGTCTCTAAACTGGATTAGATGAGCATTTTACACTTTCGTTTTGCAGTGAGGGGAAGAAAATTGTTCTGCAATCACCCATAAATGTATTTTTGTCTTTTCCTGCTGAGTTACCTGGTTCCTATAGCTTAGCTCCTTTTAAAATTAAATTCTGTTCTGGCAAGGCATACCATCATGAATCATCAGAATTAACCTATGTTTAATGACTCTCAGATTACTGTGTCAAAGCATGGACATTCTGCTGCAAGCATTTTCAATTTAAAGAGACTAAAAGGCTTAACTTTGTTCCTCCCTGCCTTTAAAGGTGGTCGTTCCTTATAGTTCTCCTGATACTGTTTTTAACAGTTAGACTCTAGGCCAACTATTTTTTTGCTGCTTCATCAATGACCTTCCCTCCATCATTATAGTCAGAAGTGGGGCTTTTCTGCTGCTGATTCTGTACCATTTGCAATTCCTCAAATACTAAACGAGTCCATGTGGAAATGCCGCAAGACTTGGACAAATTCAGGTTTGGTCTGACAATCGATAACTAACATTGTAAATGTTATGTTGCAAATCATCATTGAATTCTCCATTATCAACATGGTGGGGTTTACTATTGAATAGAAATTGAACTGAGCCAGTAATATACAGTAAATACTGTGGCCAAGAGGTCAAGTCACAGGCTAGGAATCCTGTAGCAAGTAACTCACCTCTTGTTTTCTCCCATTGCCTGTGCACCATATACAAACACAGGTCAAGTGTATAATGGAATACTAGAGTCATAGAGTCCCTACAATGTGATAGCAAGTCATACGACGCATTGCACCAACCTCCCAAAAAGCATCCACCGACCCCATCCCTGTAATCCTGCATTTCCCATGGCTAACCCACCTAGTCTGCTCATTTTTGTATGTTTTGGGACAATTTAGCATGACCTGCACATCTTCCCCCTCAGACCTGTGAGAGGAAACCCACCCACACGTGGGGGAAATGTGCAAATTCCTAATACACTTGTCAGAGGGTGGAATCGAATCTGGATCCCTGATGCTGAGAGGCAGCAGTGCTAACCACTGAGCTACCATGCCGCCCTAAATACTCTACATTTGTTTGGTTGGGTGAAGCACCAACAATGCTCAGGAAACTCCAAATCAGGTTGGTTGGCATCCCATTCACCACCTTCAAAATCCACTCCTTCTATCACCAATGTCCAGTGAGTGCAGTGTGTACCTTGTACAAGATATGCCTCAGTAAGTCACTAAGGCTTTTCTAACAGCAGGTACATGGGGACACCACAACTTGCAAGTCCCTCTTCGTGACTTTGAAAGATTTTGGCTGTTCCTTCACTGTCATTAGGTCAAAATCCTGAAACTTCCTTCCTAAAAACAGTGTGAGTGTCATTATACCACAGGGACTGTGCTGGTACAAGGCAGCAGCTTGCTGCCATTTTCATTGGGGATTAAATATGAGCTTAAAATGCTGACCTACTCAATGATGTTCACATGCTGTGAACTATTTTTTTTAAATGTTAATATGGGATGGACTTTGATTCAAAGGCTTGGTTACTCTGAACCTACTGATGGATGCTACAGTGAGGGGTCACTGCTTTTTGTTTACAGAAGGACAGAGACACTTCACTGAGTTCAAATAGCTTTAGGAAAAACAATTTGGCAAAGGTTGAGGGTGAACGGTGTACCATACAAGAAACCAGTAATCAGTGACCATCCGGACTGATCAATCATTCAAGTGCATCAGTTGATTGTTCTTATTATACCTTGGGAATCAACAGAGCCGGTCTGCCCCAGAGGCTTGGTTCAGTTGCAATTTTTTTTAATCACTTGGAATGTTTGTTCCCCTTGCCTTGATGTAGGATCATCCAGTAATCATTAGTTAGTTAGGCTTAACAGTAGATACAGAACGAGTAGAACCCAGTAACAGTCTCAAAATAAAGGGCAGGCTGTTTGGGAATAAGGTGAGAAATTGACCAGAGGGTGATGAGTATTTGGAATTCTCTACCCGAGAGAACTGTGAAGGTTCAGTCCTCAAGTATATCCAAAACAGCGATCAATTGATTTCCAGTTATTAAAGCTGTCAAGGAATAGAAAATAGTGCAGGAAAATGATGTTGAGGTAAATCAGCTACGAGCTGGAATGAAGAAGCAGGGTTGAGGGGCTGAATGACCTCTTCCTGCTCCTACGCTTTACCTAAATAGTGCAAATGCAAGCACTTGCTATGTGGACAGGAATAGAACAGGCAGCAGCATCACGCTATGAAGATATGAGTACATTAATCTGTATCTTGAAACCATAGTTAGGGAGATGCTGGTAAAGTGTTTAACAACAGGTTTTTCTCCTCTCTGACTAATGTATATCAAACAAAGAATGGTTCACAAACCATGCTTCAAGCCCTTATCATCTCCATTTCCCTCAGTGTGAGAAGAAGCAAGTACCTTTTAGATGGTGAGAGGGTCTATGCAGCACACTTTGTAATGTGCCAGCATGGTCTTGACATTTCAGATGTTTAATACTTGGCTCATTTCAACCATTGTTTTGTGAGGCTAAATTTTCTCTCAGACTCCTGGGACAAGGGCTTGCTGAAAGCTATCTTGTAATTGTTTTCCATATTCCACCATCCATTTGCATGTTAAAAGATTGAAAACCACACGTGTGATCACTGGCTATCCACTGATTCGTGCACGGCTTCAGCTAAAAGATCAACTCTCCTCAGCTCAATGTACCTTTATAGCATTTCTTGATTAAAGATCAAATCTCATTCCTTCCCTTTGCAGTTATTTCAATGTTCAATAATTAAACAACTATCATGCAAGGCAATCTTAGCCAAGTTAAATGACATTGGATAACAAGGGGTGGACAGATAATTGAATAGAATCTATAGCCAAAAAAAAGGATAATTTTATCCACCTGGCGTTTTCCTACCTCTAACGTACTTCCTTCAATCTACTCTCCTTCAATCTACTCTACTCCATTCACTGTTCATAATGTGGTCTCCTCAACATTAGCAAGACCCAAAGGCAGACTGGATGACCACTTTGCAGAAAGTCTCCACTCAACCTGCAAGCATAACCACAATTTTCTGGCTGCTTGCTATTTCAATATCCCGTCTTACTCTTATCTCTGCTAGGTCTACAACGGAGTGCCACTGAAGTCTGGTTCAAGCTGGAGGAACAGTACCTCATTTATTATTTAGGCACTTACGTTTTAGATTCAATGTTGAGTTCAAGAATGTCAGACCGTGAGCTCTACCCACCATTTTAGTTAATTCAGCCATTTTATTTATTTTTTTCTTTTTTTCTTTTTTTTTTCCACCACCAGGAAGATATGAAAAACACCCGAGTGGCCAGTGACAAGCACTGCCCTTCAAACCACAGGGCAATGCTGTGTGATCAAAACAGTGAAGGGGAGGGTAGGGACTAATTCAAAATAGAGTTGGAATTCAGCCATCTTATTTTTTTTTTTTTTCTTTTTTCTTTTTTTTTCTTTTTTTTAAAAAATCCTCTGTTTATATATATATATTTTTTTCCCTTAACCCCCACACTACCGCCTATGTGTGGTAGTGCTTATTTTTCCCCAGCACCCATGGTGTGTGTGTGCAGGTGTGAGACACAGTGAAAGACACAAAGTGTACGAATCTTTATTCAATTGCCACCACCAGGAAGACAGGAAAGACACCCGAGTGGCCAGTGACAAGCACTGCCCTTCAAACCACAGGGCAATGCTGTGTGATCAAAACAGTGAAGGGGAGGGTAGGGACTAAATCAAAATAGAGTTGGAATTCAGCCATTTTATTTTATTTTTTTTTTCCACAGCCACAGAAACGGTCCAATCTCTCCAGAAGGGAAGGAAACACTCAAGTGGCCAGTCACAACTCCAGGGTGTCGGTGGACACCCACGTGCTCCTTCTCCAAAGACACCCGGGCCAAATCTCATGTTTATACTTTTTTCTCTTTTTTTTTACACTATCGCCTAAGTGCGGTAGTGCTTATTTTTTTCCCCAGCACCCATGGTGTGTGTGTGCAGGTGTGAGACACAGTGAAAGACACAAAGTGCACAAAATCTTTATTCAATTTCCACCACCAGGAAGATATGAAAAACACCCGAGTGGCCAGTGACAAGCACTGCCCTTCAAACCACAGGGCAATGCTGTGTGATCAAAACAGTGAAGGGGAGGGTAGGGACTAAATCAAAATAGAGTTGGAATTCAGCCATTTTATTTTGCACTCAGAACAGCTGATGAATATTCTGCTATTAACTCCTAATCTAGATCTAATTTGCTTCTCTACAACCATTTTTTTCTCCATGAACTACCATTTTGTTTCACTTGATGCTCCCCATCTTTCTCTACAACATAAAACCCACATTTCAGGGCAGCGGTAGACGTCCGGTATGTGGCCACCGCCATCCGACGCCTTAAAACGGCGGTGCTCGGACCCGATGTAGTGCACCAGTTGGAGGACGCTCAGGTGTGCGGTGGGATCCCGTCTGCGCTCACCCCGGCCCGGACGGAATTTCACATTGGCCCCAAGGTCCCGTACTTCCCGCGGGAGCCTGTGCCCCACAACCTGAGCTGCCTCCGGTATTTTAATTTTGTCCCCTTAAGGGATATACAAAGGAAGGCCCTGTATCGACTGCTGCTGCACACCGTCCACCTCTTCTCCCTCATCCACTGTCCGAACACGCCTTGGCGTGCCCATTTGCCACCGGGCGGTGGGGATCCCCAGTGGAGGGCTCTCTACGCGGGAGTCCTCCCCCTTTCTCTCGGGGATCTGGGGTGGAGGGTGCTGCACGCGGTAGTCCCCTGCAACCGCAGATTGCGGTGGTTCACAGACTCCCAGCCCAACTGCTTGTTCTGTGGCGCTGTGGAGTCCGTGGACCATGTATATATTGGGTGTGGGCGTTTGCACTCCCTTTTTGATTTTCTTAAAAACCTTCTCCTCTGTTTCTGGCTGCACTTCAGTCCCACGCTCCTGGTCTTCGTGCACCCGGTATGGAGGAGGGAGGGCAGGTCCGAGGACCTCCTCGTGGGTCTGCTCTTGGGCCTGGCCAAACTGGCCATCAACAGGTCCAGGCAGCGGGCCGTGGAGGGGGTCGTTAGGGCTGACTGCCTGCCCCTCTTCCGGGGTTACGTTAGAGCCCGAGTGTCCTTGGAGAAGGAGCACGCGGTGTCCACCAACACCCTGGAGTCGTTCAGGGAGAGGTGGGCACCGCAGGGAGTGGAGTGCATCATTTCTCCCTCCAATTCTATTTTGATTTAGTCCCTACCCTCCCCTTCACTGTTTTGATCACATAGCATTGCCCTGTGGTTTGAAGGGCAGTGCTTGTCAATGGCCACTCGGGTGTTTTTCCTATCTTCCTGGTGGTGGCAATTGAATAAAGATTCGTGCACTTTGTGTCCTTCACTGTGTTATACACCTGCACACACACACCGTGGGAGCTGGGGATTAAAAATAAGCACTACCGCACTTAGGCGGTAGTGTGGGGGTTAAATAAAAGGAAAAAAAAAAAACCCCACATTTCAGGGCAGCGGTAGACGTCCGGTACGTGGCCACCGCCATCCGACGCCTTAAAACGGTGGTGCTCGGACCCGATGTAGTGCACCAGTTGGAGGACGCTCAGGTGTGCGGTGGGATCCCGTCCGCGCTCACCCCGGCCCGGACGGAATTTCACATTGGCCCCAAGGTCCCGTACTTCCCGCGGGAGCCTGTGCCCCACAACCTGAGCCGCCTCCGGTATTTTAATTTTGTCCCCTTAAGGGATATAAAAAGGAAGGCCCTGTATCGACTGTTGCTGCACACTGTCCACCTCTTCTCCCTCATCCACCGCCCGGACACGCCTTGGCGTGCCCATTTGCCACCGGGCGGTGGAGATCCCCAGTGGAGGGCTCTCTACGCAGGAGTCCTCCCCCTTTCTCTCGGGGATCTGGGGTGGAGGGTGCTGCACGCGGCAGTCCCCTGCAACCGCAGATTGCGGTGGTTCACAGACTCCCAGCCCAACTGCTTGTTCTGTGGCGCTGTGGAGTCCGTGGACCATGTATATATTGGGTGTGGGCGTTTGCACTCCCTTTTTGATTTTCTGAAAAACCTTCTCCTCTGCTTTTGGTTGCACTTCACTCCCACGCTCCTGATCTTCGTGCACCCGGTACGGAGGAGGGAGGGCAGGTCCGAAGACGACCTCGTGGGTCTGCTCTTGGGCCTGGCCAAAGTGGCCATCAACAGGTCCAGGCAGCGGGCCGTGGAGGGGGTCGTTAGGGCCGACTGCCTGCCCCTCTTCCGCGGTTATGTTAGAGCCCAGGTGTCCTTGGAAGGAGCACACGGTGTCCACCAACACCCTGGAGTTGTTCAGGGAGAGGTGGGCGCCACAGGGAGTGGAGTGTATTATTTCCCCCTCCAACTCTATTTTGATTTAGTCCCTACCCTCCCCTTCACTGTTTTGATCACACAGCATTGCCCTTTTTTGTGAAGGGCAGTGCTTGTCACTAGCCACTCGGGTGCTTTTCCTATCTTCCTGGTGGTGGAAATTGAATAAAGATTCGTGCACTTTGTGTCCTTCACTGTGTCTCACACCTGCACACACACACCATGGGTGCTGGGGAAAAAATAAGCACTAAAAAGAAAAAGAAAAAAAAAATAAAACCCACATTTCTGCTTTCCTTCAGTATCAGACTTGAAACGTCAACTGTTTCTCTATCAACAAATGCTGCTCGACACTTTGTTTCTATTTTAGCAAGATATTTGTTTGACAAGGGAGTCAATGGTTAATAAGAGACCAGTAGTAAAGTGGGTTGAGGCCACATTCAGATTAACCATGTTCTTATCAAATCACAGAGCTGGCTTGAGAAGCTGAATGACTCTTGCTTCTAAGAACATAAGAACTAGGACCATTCAGCCCCTCTAGCCTGCTCCACCATTCAATACGATCATGGCTGATCTCATCTCTGCCTCAACTCCACTTTCTATAACCTTTCAACCTGTTACTAATTAAAAACTCTGCCTCTCTCCTCAAATTTACTCAGTGTTATGGCATCCATTGCACTCTAAGGTAGTGAATCTCTTCATAACACAAACCCCTCATATCTGGAATCAATATAGTGAACCTCCTCTGAATTGTCTCCAATACGTTACACCCCTCCTTCAGGGCTGGCCCAAATTTAAACAAAGTACTCCAGGTCCAGTTTCAGTAATGCCTTTTACAGTTGCAGCAACTATTACTTACTTATTTATCCTTTAGCAGTAGATGCCAAAATTTCATTCACCTACCTTTTTAACACAGTACCTGCTGACTAGTTTTCTGTGATTTCACGCTCAAGGAAACCCAGAGCATGAAGCACTCTGACATTTCTCTCCATTTAGATAATAAGTTGCCTTTCTGTTCCTCTGACCAAAACCGATAACCTCAAGCTTTTCGTGTTAAACTCCATTTGCCAAATTTTAGCTAATTCTAATTTTCACAGTTAAAAATCACACAGCAGGTTATAGTCCAACAGGTTTAATTGGGAGCACACTAGCTTTCGGAGCAACGCTCCTTCATCAGGTGATTGTCATCTCCAAATCATGTCTAATTTTCACAGTTGTAGACACACCACAGATGACCTGAGTGACAAACTCTGGCTGAGAATAAGGGACACTGTGTGCTATCAGAAATGCTGCTGTGAACTTGTACAGAGTGTCGGTGCTAGCTACGGTCTTGAAGTGTGTAGAGGTGCTGACCAGGACAAAACAGGTCTCCAATTGGTCCAAAGGTCAAATCATAGGATATTCACAAAATCTCCCATTTTTAATAAAACCTTAAGTTATCTCAGTACTGTGACTTGAAAGAAGTTCTGGGATTTACATATTAATCAATCTAAACCTGCATACTCATTCTAAGTGATTAAAGACGTAACAGGAATCTAGGTTTGTTCAATACACCTGAAGAGCTTATGCCCAAAATGTCGATTCTCCTGCTCCTTGGATGCTGCCTGACCTGCTGTGCTTTTCCAGTACCATACTTTCAACTCTGATCTGCAGCCCTTACTTTCTCCTTGTTCAATACATTGCATCAATTGTATAACACTTTGATCTTTTACTATAAATTCTGTGTCCTATGACCCTGTCCTATTAGCTACCTAACTGAGGAGCAGCGCTCTGAAAGCTTGTACTTCCAAATAAACCTGTTGGACTATAACATGGTATTGTGTGATTTTTAACAAAAATCTGGGGCAGTCAATTGCACTGATACTGACAGCACCTGTGGAGAGACAGAACTGTGGGCGGCACGGTGGCACAGTGGTTAGCACTGCTGCCTCACAGCGCCAGAGACCCGGGTTTAATTCCCGCCTCAGGCGACTGACTGTGTGGAGTTTGCACGTTCTCCCTGTGTCTGCGTGGGTTTCCTCCGGGTGCTCCGGTTTCCTCCCACAGTCCAAAGATGTGCAGGTCAGGTGAATTGGTCATGCTAAATTGCCCGTAGTGTTAGCTAAGGGGTAGCTGTAGATGTAGGGGTAGGGGTATGGGTGGGTTACGCTTCGGCGGGGCGGTGTGGACTTGTTGGGCCGAAGGGCCTGTTTCCACACTGTAAGTAATCTAATCTAAAAAAAACTAACCTTTTGTTAAAACTGCAAGTCTACCTTGTCGAGCACCTAAAGAATGTCCCACTTTCTTTGAAAGCCTTTTCACTGTCCGAGATATAAACTGTTCCTAGGCCAATCACCTAATCCCCAAGTCGAGAATCAGTCTGGTGAAAATTCATTGAGTCCCTTCCTAACCCAAGAGAGACCAGCAAGTCTGAGTCATCTTGCAGACTTCAAAATGGAGTTTTGGTAGGTTAATTTACAAGCACTACTCTCAATCCCTCCACCCAAGTCCCTTGTAGGCAAGTCTAACCTTGCCAGGAGGGTACCAAATTTTCTTTCTACAAAGGCTGCTCCGACTTGCAGGCATCCTGCACCTCACTGGGGTTAGAATGTCAGCTCACATTCCTTTGTTTGCTAATGAATGGGACTTTGTGACGAGATGTCCCAGACACGTGGTCACCTCAAACAGTGGGGATACCCATTTAATCCATCAACATGCTAAATCTGGGAAAGGGGCATTTCTCAGATGCCGAGACAAAAGATGGCTGTAAAGCGGTGAACTTCGCCCCCCCCACCCTACCAGCGGGCCTAGAAACAATTCTTTTAAAATGGCATTTTTTGTGTGTGTGTGTGTGTGTCTCTCTCTCTCTCTTTCCGGAAGTGATCAATTCGCGACGTGTCAACCGAACATGCTGACCAGGGCGGGGTGTCGCCGCCAGCAGGGGGCGGGACCGGACGTCGGCGCGACCAATCAGGGGCTCGGCCCGCACGCCGAGCGACGGGGGCCGTCACCAATCGGCGGGCCGCGGCGGGCGGGGCCGCGACGGCCAGCAGGTTCGGCTGCGCCCGCCGGCCGCCTATAAGAGGCCGAGGCAGCGTCGCCCCCGCTCTCTCTGCTGTGGCGGGCGCGGCGGCTGAAGGCGTGTTTAAAGAGCGGGTGGGGGGGGAAAAAGAAGACAGACAGACAGACAGACAGAGAGCGAGAAAAATTAAAAGTCTTGTCGCTATCTAACCTTTCCCCCACGGAAAATTTATAATGTCAGAAGACGGCGCGGAATACAGGTATCGGAAGCCGGGCGGGAGTATGCCTTAAAGAAAAGGGCTGGCGAACGAAAACGGTGTCCATTCATAAATCGAATTCGTGTTGAATGACATGAGTTAGGGGGAAAAAAACCGAGACACAAAATGGCCGGGGGATGGGGGATGGGGGAGAAAAAAAGGGAGATTTTCATATTAATGTCGTCTCGGTTTTCCCCTTAAACCCCGCTCCCGTCAAAACTTATTATTTTTTATATATATTTTGTTTTCTTTTTGAAATAATTCAGTGAGGGGACCAGGGCTTCTTGACTTGGCCTTACCTTGTGTCTCGCCCGCGAGCGGTTGGTCGGTTGGGACCAACGGCCGTTTTACTTTTGTATTCGGACCGTCCGAATTTTTTTTTGGGGGGGGGGGGGAAATGGATGTCTGAGTTTGCCCCCGCACCGTATAAAATGGAGGGGGTCATTTTTTTTTTAATGCCCCCCCCCTCCAAAATGGTGGTATTTACCAGCACCCGCACATGGCGGGAGATTGTGGATGGGAAGTGGGGACAATTCAAAGTGGTGGAGGGGGGGGGGGGGTGTTCTTTAAAAGGAAACGCCGGCTCGTGCCGCACTGCGCCTGCGCTGTTGTCACCCCCTCGTGCATCCTCTCCACCGGGCGCTTTCTGGGAGGGGGGGGGGGAGAGAGAAGTGGGCTGGGCCACGCGTCTCGCCAGTGCGCAGGCGCCGCGCTGCACCCTCCCACCTCCCAAGCCCGCGCCGTGGAGTCCGCATGGATCCCCGCGCTGCGCATGCGTGCTGACTTCTTCCGCATCTCTGAGCAGTTAGGTTTGGAGGAGGCGGCGGGTGAGAAAGAAGATACATAACCCCATTATATAGAGAGGCCTGGTGATAACCGGCGCAAAGGGATTGAGGCACAGGGGTGTGATGATACTGGGTGTACAGGGTTGAGCAAGTTATAAGTTTGCGAGTGGAGAGGGGGCTTAAGAAACAGGACACGGGGGGGGGTGGGGAAGATAACCAGTCGGGGAGTGGGTTTAAGAAATTATACGGTGGTTAAATATGTTAGCGGTCTTGAGGAATTGTACAAGAGCATGATCCCCATTGGGTGCGGCTTTGAGTTGGACAAGGGTGTGATAATGCCGTTGGGGGGTTTAAGGAGTTGTACAGGGATACAGTTATATCCTGTGGAGGTGGGGTTTAAGGATTTAGGGTTACAGTGGTCCTTAATGGGGTTTAATGAAGTAGACATGGCTGTGACCAAACCCTGAAGAGGTGTCAGTGGAGTTTGATTGCCTGGTCAGTCTCTTGAGACTAACTTCCCCATCCTATTTGGGGACATCAGGAATCAGCCATTTGAGCCATTGTCTGACCAATTTTTGCTCCATAGAGGTGAAAATCTTCCCCTTTCTCATAAATCTTGTGTAATACTCGTCAGCTTGTTTTGGAAGTGGAAGTTCAGCTTCTGATTGCTAATGTAATTACACCATTTTAACACTGCAGTGACCCTGTCAATCTCCCCTTTGTGGTCATTTCCTTTTCTTTTCCTGCTCCCAATCATGTCTGTGTTGCATCTCGGGTCTTGGAATCCTCACTCTTATTTGCATTCCCACCTTTTTAATACTGAGCAATTGTGTACCGGTGTTGAATTTCTTAAAATATTGTCTTAATTTGAAATGTGGTAGGGTGTAACAAGACACTTACTGATTTTACTTTTCAGATCTAATGATCATGGTGGACCTGATAGAATGGAACCTGAGGGTGTTATTGAGGTGAGTGAAATGAGGCTATAGGCTGAATGTGTTGGTGAGTGGTTTTGAACTTGTACAGTTGCAGTAATGCGTATGTTAGACTGTATTTCCATGTGCCCTGGGTTGCTTAACACTTGGTGTGTCCCCATTCATTTGGCAAGGAGGTACCTTTTTGCTGTGGTACTGTAATTTAGTCTCAGTTGGGGTATACTAATGAATCCATATTCATCCCAGTGTGTTCTAATAATGAATCTACACTGGTTCATACTATGGTCACAAGATGTTGCATGAGACAATGTGTACTGAAATCTATTACACTGTGAATCTGCATATCCTGGGGAAGGGAATTCAAAAGCCATTTAACCTCTGGAGAAAGTTCTTGTCTTGGTCCCAAATGGTGAACACCTATCTAGTGCAAGGGGCCCTAGTATTAATTTCTCTTTTGAAATCAGCATTTGCCTGTTTGGCTCTATTGTTCATTGAGATATAATGTAGCAGGACACCACTCTTGGTGAAATCTCTGCGGTGGCTCTTTGTCCTATTCTTGCGGCCCATGTCTTTGGTGTGACTAAGTGATTGCTTCATGGAGGACCATTGTGAAATCAAAAGCTGATTTCCATATGGAAATGTCTACAGATGTTGGTTTTTATTGTTTTCTCTCTGGCTGTTATGTTTTAACACACTGGAGAGGACCCTTCTGAAGGTGTTTCCTTGAGTTGATCTTATCAGTGAATCTTGATAGCTTGAAGGCTGATACAGTTGAGCCAAAGCATTGCTTTGCTCCCATTGACCTTTTGAATGCTTGCATTTGCAGAGCAACTGGACTGAGATTGTCGATAACTTTGATGACATGAACCTTCGGGAAAACCTGCTCCGTGGAATCTACGCCTATGGTTTTGAGAAGCCATCTGCCATCCAGCAGCGGGCCATTCTTCCCTGCATCAGGGGTAGGGATTGCACTGCTGTTTCCTGGCCAGTCACAGGGGCATGTTTAGTAACAAGGTGATCACAGCATTGAGTGCTTCTCAAGAATGGTTGGCACTGCCATGTGTTTGGAAGTTCAGTCCTGGATATGCAGAAACCTCACGGGGATGGGTTTCATGATGTGAAGAATTGTTTTAGCATGCAGCATGATACATTTCCATTTGTATTACACTACTTTGTGCTGGTTTCCAGTTTATTCCCCAATCATTGGGCAAGGAGGTACCGTTTGCTGTGGTACTGTGACTTAATCTGATTTGGGGTATACTAATGAATCCATTATTCATCCCAGTGTGTTCCAACAGTGAATCTACACTGGTTCATACTATGGTCACAAGGTAATTGTATGCAAGCACCTGATTGTTATTGTAAAGGGGAAACAGTCCACTACAGTGGAACAGAGGAGGGAGATGAGCAGATTGTGGGAGTTAGGCTTAGTAATGGGAGCTTTCTGCCCCAGATTCCAAGTAACTTGTGACCTACCTTCCCCTCTTCTAGAGTATGATGTCATTGCCCAGGCACAGTCGGGTACAGGAAAAACTGCCACGTTTGCCATCTCTATCTTGCAGCAGTTAGATGTGGGCCTGAAGGAGACACAAGCCTTGGTGTTAGCCCCAACGAGGGAGCTTGCCCTACAGGTAATTGTTTTGTTTTGTTTGTTTCTGCATGTAACTTTAAATTGGTGGTGGCCCCTGACTAGTACGGACGTTGAAAAAGGCACACACAATCACATTGCTCTCCGAGCAGATCTTTGAATTTGTAAGCCTCCTTTGTAGAGTTCTTGCAATGTACAGAAAACTCCTAGGTAAGCTTTATTTTCTTTTTCTCTCTCTATTTTCTTAGATTCAGAAGGTCATAGTGGCTTTGGGTGATTACATGGGTGGGACCTGCTTCTCCTGTATCGGTGGCACCAGTATCCGATCGGACATGCAGAAGTTTCAGCTGGAGGCTCCACACATTGTGGTTGGGACTCCAGGCCGTGTATTTGATATGATGAACCGGCAGCATCTTTGTAAGTACATGGGTGGAAAGAGTTTAATTTGAGATTTGGGAGGTTGTAGAAGTGTCTCAAGCTTTATAGAAGGCACACAAGAGGCTGGAAGAGCACAGCAAGCCAGGCAGTATCAGCAGCTGACATTTTTTGGTATAACCCTTAGGACTAGAGAGTAGCAGAATGTTGAGGTAGTGACAGGTGAATGCAGGTAGTGGGTACAACCTGGTTGGTTGATGGGAAACCAAGCTTTATAGAGTTTACTTTGCATATCTCAAAAGTGCTTGCTACCTGCATGTACGTCAGTGTAAGAAGCAGCTCATCAAAAGCAGTCACTGTTTTTGACTCCACCTTAAATGTTGGTCTTGAGCAGGATCATTCTGTCTTTGAAGTCATGGTATCGGGCTATAGTCCAACTGGCTTATTTGAAATCACACTTTCAGAGCATTGCCCCTTTTATCTCGTGAAGTTACTAGTTTTTATAAATGAAATGATGGCACCTTTTAATTGGAGGGGTGGGTTCAGGGATATTGTTGGGTTTGTTTCGGGGGTTGGGGACGGTGTGGTGGTGGAGAGATCTGTGTAGCGATGAATTGACTTGTTTTAACAGTTTTATTTTAACTTCCAGCTACAAGATACATCAAGATGTTTGTTTTGGATGAAGCAGACGAAATGTTGAGTAGAGGGTTCAAGGACCAAATCTATGAAATATTCCAGAAACTCAACACATCCATCCAGGTACAGCAGCTGTTTGCTGGAGCAGGACACTTGTATCGTTTCAATCATGTTTGCAGTCCTCTCTAAAATGAGTTGGTGGTTGAAATGGGTATTCTGGCAACTTGGAGGACCCATCCTGCAGATGCTGTTCAGGATAATTGGTGAAATATCAGGCACATTGGATCTGAATAACTTGGGTTTTCTACATCAGTTTGCCACTAAGCTTGAAAGATTAATTCCTCCTAGTTCCAGCTGCTTCTATGTTACTAATGTATAAATTGTCCTTTGCAAGCATCCTGCTGTAGCTGGGAACATTGGTTAATTCTGATGTTCTTATCAATGACAGTTGGATTTGTTGGGACATAGATTAATGCCCCACCCACATTGACGTGGGAGAAGTGGACCTCTTTCTTAATGTCCAGTGCTTTTGCCTGTTGATGTGGTGGCACACTCTCCAAAAGAGCTAACTGAGTGCTGATCAGTGTTTGAATACAGTCTTCTATCTCTTCTAGGTGGTTTTGCTTTCTGCCACAATGCCTTCTGATGTACTGGAAGTGACCAAGAAATTCATGCGTGACCCAATTCGCATTCTTGTGAAGAAAGAGGAGTTGACGCTGGAGGGAATCAGGCAGTTCTACATCAATGTGGAGCGAGAGGTGAGACCCATTGGGACCTCTGCTTCAGTCAAGAGTTCCAGTCCAATTCAGCCTCCAGAAAGCTGTTTGTTTCGGCATGGCTTTGTGCCCTACTGGATTTCAGCTCTCTGGTAGAGAGACCAGCTGCACTCCACTGTGAATTACAATGTCAGTGTTTTTATGCAACTAAAATGCAGTTGACAGGGTTAGCAGAATCGTGTAGGAGTGCCTCTTGGTGCTGGGGTGTGAATGTGGAGCATTTGAGTTTTGTCAAATCTTAACTTCCTATTTTGTCTCCAGGAATGGAAGCTTGACACTTTGTGTGATCTGTATGAGACCCTCACCATTACACAGGCTGTTATATTCATCAACACCAGGAGAAAAGTGGATTGGCTGACTGAGAAAATGCTTGCACGAGATTTCACTGTTTCTGCTCTGGTAAGAATAATCAATTAATTACACTTCACTTCACTTCATGAAAGTTGTATTCCATTGTTAAAATAGCATGCCCCTGTTTGTAGCAATTTGGTGACCAAGTCTGGGGCTGGTTGTTTTCAATTAGGTATTTTCACTTACACAGCCCACCCCCCTCCTGCCAAAATCCCTGCCACTGCAGGAATTGCAAAATCTCTGGATACACTCCCTGCCTTCTCCTCCTCTTCTTCTCTCTCTCCCCCCCCCCCCCCCCCCCCCCCCCCCCAACCTCCTGTTCAAGGTGGAAAGAAGCTCCTCAAATCTAAATGTTTCACCTGCACTTCCCCCAGGCATTTAGTGTACCCATTGCTCCTGGTGCAGTCTCCTCTACATTGTGAGTAGGTGTCTTCTCTCCCCAGAGTGCTCCAGAGAACATCTCCAGGGTGCTTGCGCCAACCAACCCCCACCACCCATGGCTGAATGTTTCAACTTCCCCCTCCCACTCGAAGGATATGTAATCCCTGGGCCTCCATTGCAACTCCCTAACCATTTTGAGTCCTGGAGGGAGAATGTCTCATCTTACACCTCTGGACCCTCCAACCCCATGGCATCACTGTGGATTTTGCAAGTTTCCTCCTTTCCACTCTTACCTGTCTATCTTGCTTCCCACCTATCCAGTCCACCCTCCCCTCTGACCTATCATCATTACCCCCACCATCCATCCATCTATCTATTGCACTCAGCTACTCCCAGTCCCACCCCCTCTCATTTATCTCCACTCCTTAGGCTCCCAGCCTCAAGGACTTTTGTCTGAAATGTCAATTCTACTGCTCCTTGGATGCTGCTTACCCTGTGCTTTTTCAGCCCCCCACACTCTCATCTTCAGCATTTTCAGTCCTCACTTTCACCTCTTTTCTCACCTCCCCCTGTTCCATGAATTATAAGGTTGTGGCTGTTTCTGTTGTGTTCAACTGATGGTCTGTATCTCTTGCAGCATGGTGACATGGAACAGAAGGAGAGGGATCTCATCATGAGAGAGTTCCGGTCTGGGTCTAGCCGTGTGCTGATCACTACTGACTTGCTGGTGAGTTCAAGTAGATCAGAGTGGTAACAGCCTTGTACCAGAGAAGGAGTATATGACTTGGTATTGTGGTGATCTGCTTCAATTGTTTGAAGTAGAGCTCAGGGGAGCCTTGTGTGCCACATTTTTTGGATTTTGTAGATTTGGTGAAACATTGGCCTTGACTGCACAGTAGATTCTGGACTTGGCCCAAGTTCACTAAATGTTCAGTCAACAGGGCATTTTATAAAGACTTGTCTACAGCATTCAGTGAAGTGGGCCCCCTTCCTGTGCAGTGAGTCACCTTGCCTGTCTGGGTGGCTATGGTCGACATGAGTTAGGTGACTCTCTTTGGGTGAATGCAATCTGTTTAACTGCTGAAATGAAAACCCAGCCTGGAGGAACCTAGCTGGTCTGGCAGTATCTCGAGAATGAAATATTTGGCATTGGTTGGTTAAATCACAAATGTTTGGAAACCACTGTCCCATGTCTGTCTGTTGCCATCACTAAAAGAGCTACTGGTTTATTTTAGGCTCGTGGAATTGATGTGCAGCAGGTGTCCTTGGTTATCAACTATGATCTGCCTTCCAACCGTGAGAACTATATTCACAGGTAAGTAGTGAGCAGTTTTTTTTTCACCACTGGCTGGTGCCTCTGTCTCTATGCAGGTAATTATATCACCTTGCCCCTCATTCTCTCTCTTTGCGTCCTTGTGCTCACTCTCTACCCTCGCAGAATTGGCCGTGGGGGCCGTTTTGGACGGAAAGGGGTTGCCATCAACCTGATCACTGAAGAGGACAGGCGAACACTTCGTGACATTGAGTCATTCTACAACACTACTGTGGATGAGATGCCAATGAATGTTGCTGATCTGATCTGATAGGTTTTCGGAGGCTGAGATTGAGGCTGTGAATGCTGACTGGCTTACTTGCAGTCAAGGTTTTCTTTTTAAACTCGGTGTTGAGTGTCGTCTGGATGCTCAGAACTGATCATATTGCGTACAACACTGTTGGTGATCAGCTTGCTTTTGGAAGAATTCCTTGTCCTTCCTCCTTGTAAGGTTCAGACTGGAAATGGAGGGGGGAGAGGAAATACTTATGGGGTCATTAAAGATTCTGGGTAAGTACTTTTTCAGGCCCAGTCTTCTCTTAGATGTAGTAGCATTAGATATTTTTCATCATGTAACCATGTATTTGCGGACCCGGAAGTATCACAGATGTTTGAAGTCTGCCAACTACGTAAAGCCAGCTTACTTCAGGATAATGTTTTGGGATTTGGAGTGGAGTGTGGGATATCATTCTTGAAATGTGTGCTAATCACGGACAGAGATCATGTACAAATCTTGCATTGTCTGTATAGTATTTATTAAATGCTGTTCAATAAATTTGTATTTGTTTACATGCATTGTCCTGGGAATCTTCAATGGTCTTAACTTTGCTTGACTTGACATGTATATGGAACTTGTACCCTTGTTTTTCCAGAGTAGGAAAACCTATGGGGGTAGTGATGACCCTTCACTTCCTGATGTCTGTGCAGAGAGCTGTTACTCTGCATGTTGATGATGTGGGCTGTGTAATCTTGTTGCTCCTCGGTGTTTTGTCAGATGAGTGTGCATAGTGCCTGTATAGGGCTTCCCACTTCATTCCTCATGGCCACAGTAGAGTGAGTGGCTCTCCTATGTCTGTTCTCTTGTGCACCTGGATTTGGTTATTGCACTTTATAAAGTCATGTATTATTGAACATTAAACTTGGTATAAGAATCAGCACTGATGTCTTCATATTCTTTCACTAATTGCTCCAACTCTGCTGCTGTTGTACTAAGTGCAGAGCAAGACTAAAGATGTCAGTTACAGTTTTTGGATTTGTTTAAAATAGTCCAGAGGTCAATCAGCCAGCTTATACCAAAGATATACATTGTCCCTCAGTAACAGTCTCCAAGAGAGCTTTTGGTTTCCCTTGACCCAATCAGTTTGGGCTTCATTACTACCTTGGGATGGAAACTCAAAACCCCTTCCCTTTTCTGTAGCTGATTTCAGATGCCTCCCTGACCTTTTAGGTGGTGCCATTTGCTTGTTTGGCTGCATGCTACAGATCAACACATTCAAGCCACTTTTTTTTTTGAAGCAGCTGTTTTTAAAAAGTGGACATGCTATGATTTTTGTAACATCAGACTCCATATGCATTTCAGGTGTGTATGAGTGACTCGGGGAGGGGCAGGTGTGGGCCAAAAAGGCAGGCAGTTTTGAGGTAGGGTGTTTTGAGTTGTTGAAGAGGTTTGAGGTCAGTCAGATGGTGTAAGATGGCTTAGTTGCATTATCATACTATGAGCTTCTGTATCAGTAGTCTAATGTTCTGGTAACCTGGGTTTGAATCCCTCCATGAAAGATGATTGAATTGAGAATGGTTTCACATCTGTCAATACAGAATAGCCTCAGTTATCTGAACATCAATTCTCCAAATATTGGATTATCAGAACAATATCTCAAGTTCCTGTTTTTTTTTTTGATACCAACACTAAGCAAGCCTCTTAGCCTGGAGGGAGCAAGAACAGAACTGCTATTGCTGCTGTCATAGGAAACCCTGTTCTGCTATCTGTTTGGACAATGGAGGTTGCTCTGTACACTAAGTCCTTCAGGGAAGTGAAACAGGAGTTTGTCTGGTCTGGCTTAAATGTGATTCCAGACTTGCTGCAGTATGGCTGACTCTCTGCTGCTGTCTGACATAGCCTGGCTAGTCACTCCATTGCATTAATCACTGAAATATCAAAGGAATGGAACTAGGTAGACCACTGGGAAAGAACAGCAAAAACAACATTGAATGAGCCAAATGGCCTTCCTTCTGCTCCTGTCTTATGGTCTGAACCCTGTTGATCTGGCAAAGTACTCCTGAGTAACATTGTGGGAGTGTACCAAAATTGGGAGAGTTGTCAAGTAATAGCCTGATGTTGAATGCATGGAATGATAATGTCTGAGTGACTGACTATCCCACCCACAATCCTTGCTATGCATGAATGCCCTGCCCAATAACAGGGCAAACCCACCAGCATGTTATATAGTTGAGGTAGTTGCCCTTTTGGGAGTCACTGCATGAAGTTTCATGGCTTTAGATTAAACCTAGCCAAGGAAACCTGAATGCCATGTCCCATCCTCCCTTGGCTGATGAATCATTACTTATCTGTATGCAACAATTAGAGGAAGTTCGGAGGGTGTAGAATGATGTCATGTTGGCCAATTTCACAAGGAGCTCAGCAGCAGCACGACCGGTCAACTGGTTGGCTCTGGCAGATACATTTGTCCACGTCAGTAGAAGTAACTATGACTGTCTTTTGGAGGTGAAATTCCACCTTTGCATTGAGAATAATCTCCAGTGTGTTGTGTGGCATTATCACCATGCTAAATGGGGCAGACTTCAAGCCGATCTAGCAACCTGATTTAAGAATCCACGAGGTGTTGTGGATTATCAGCAGTATTCCAGCACAATCTGTACAACACAAGTTCCCAGCTTGGCGAACAGAACCACAACACCAATCTGTGACCTCATGGCCTGCCTTGGCCACCCCACTCATCCATTACTACCAAGCCATGGGTATTTGGTAGTTCAATGGAGAATGCAGGAGTAACACCTGAAAATGAGTCAAATCTGGTGAAGCTACCAAACAACAGGACTACTTGTATGCTGAACAGGTGGCACAGTGGTTAGCACTGCTGCCTCACAGCGCCAGAGACCCGGGTTCAATTCCTGACTCAGGTGATTCTGTGTGGAGTTTGCACATTCTCCCCGTGTCTGCGTGGGTTTCCTCCCACAGTCCAAAAATGTGCAGGTTAGGTGAATTGGTCATGCTAAATTGCCCTTAGTGTTAGGTGCAGGGGTAAATGTAGGGGAATGGGTCTGGGTGGATACGCTTCAGCGGGTCGGTGTGGACTTGTTGGGCCGAAGTGTGGAAACCGGCCCTAAGTAATCTAATCTGTAAGTAATCTAATCATACACAGTAAGGGCTAAGCAATCCCAAAACCAATGGATCAAATCTAATCTCTGCAGTCATAGAGATGCACAGCACGGAAACAAACCCTTAAGTCTAACTTGTATGCGCTGACCATGTATTCTGAATTAATTTGACCCATATCCCTCCAAACCCTTCCTATTCATATATCCATTCAAACGTACCAGCCTCCACCACTTTCTCTGGTAGCTCATTCCATACATGCATCACCTACTGCCCCTTAGGTCCTTTAAATCTTGCCCCTCTAGTTTTGAACTTCCCCCAATCTGAGGAAGAGACCTTGTTCATGCTCCTCATGATCTTTATGGTAAATTATACATGGTCACCCCTCAGCCTCCAATGCTTCAGGGAAAATAGCCCCAGCCATTCTGCCTCTCCCTATAGCTCCAACCCTGGCAAAATCCTTGGAAAAAGATGTACAAGTTCCACAACATACTTCTGTAGTAGGGAAACCAGAATCTCATGCAATATTCCAAAATTACCTTATCAGTATCCTGTACAGCCGCAACATGACATCCCAATTCCTATACTCAATGCACTGACAAAGGCAAGCATACCAAACATTTTCTTCACTGTCCTATTTACCTGTGTCACCACTTTCAAGGAACTGTGTACCTGCCACATTTAGTCATGAATGGTAGTGGACAATTAAACAACTTATTGGAGGAGGAGGCTCTACAAATATCCTCAATACTGGATCAGCCTGACATACCAGTGCAAAAGATAAACATGCAGCAATCTTCAGCCAGAAGTGTCAAATAGATCATCCATCTTGGCAGACTCCAGTGGTCCCCAGCATTGCAAATACCAGCCTTTAGCCAAATTGTTTCACTCCCCAGTATCAAGAAGCAGTTGGAGGTGCTAGATTTTGCAAAAGCTACAGGCTCTGACAAAATTCCAGCAATAATACTGAAGACTTGTGCTCCAGAACCTGCTGCTGCTGTTTGCCAAGCTGTTCCTGTTACGACATTGGCCTCCACCTGACAATGTGGAAAATTGCCCAGGTATGTCCTGTACACAAAAATGGGACAAATGCAACCCGGCCAATTACTGCCGCATCAGTTTACTCTCAATCATCAAGTCATGACAGAAGTTGTCATCAACAGTGCTGTCAAGCAGCACATGCTCAGTAATCCCCTGTTCCTGTTCAGAGACATTATTACACACCTCTGGAGCAGGTGGGACTTGAACTTGGGCCTCCCAGTCCAAGGCTAGGGGTATTACCACTGTGCCATAAGACATCTTGAACTGGGCCCATCAGCTTCAGCTATTTTATCAATGACTTCCTCTACACCCTAAAGTGAGAAGTGAGGATGTTTGCCAAAGATTGCACATTTCGTAATGCCTCCGATACTGAAGGAATCCATGTTCAAATGCAGCAGGATTTGGACAATTTCCAGGCTTGAACTGAGGTGACAAATAACGTTTACACCACACAAATGGCAGTCAATGGCCCTCTCCCAATAAGACACAACCTAACTATCATTCTTCAAGTTTCAATCGTGTTACCACAACCGAATCTGGAGTTAGCAACATCCTTGGGTGTGGAAAATTATCCAGAAACTTGACTGGACATGTCACATAAAAACAGTGACTACAAGAGCAGGTCAGAGACTAGGAATACTGTGGCAAGTAACTCACTCCTGACTCCCCAAAACCTTTCCACCATCTGTAAGGCACAAGTCAGGACTGTGAGGGAATACTGCCCTATAGTCTGGATGAGCTGCTCCAACAATACTCAACAAGCTTGACACCATCCAAGACAAGTCCGTTTGATTGGAACCACGTCCACAAACATTTACTCCCTCCAGCACCGGTGCTCAGCAGTGTATACCATCTATAAGATGCACTTGAGAATTCACCAAGGCTCCTCAGCACAAGAGTGCTGGCGAAGTTACATTGTAACATTTGGTCCAGCAGCTAGAGTAGCTGGTTGCCTGGATACAAAAACAAATCGAATTTGGCAATCAGTTTAAATTATATCCCAAAAACACAGACTCCAAATAATTGAGTATATTGACAATATTAAAAGCCAATGAAACAATCCGATGCTTTGTGGTATAAGACTGGTAAAACCTGAACAGTTGAGAGGAGAACTGCCAAGCCACCAGCATGTACAGACTGCCCAAAACACAGCTCTCTTCAAGGTACCTTAACTATTGATGACCTATGAAACAGAAATCCTGAAGGAGAAGAAACTCTACAGAGGAAGATACGAAAGGAAGATTTGATAGCTGCCTGGCTTTGAAATTTGAATTTTGGTAAATCTTATCTGGAGGTTTATCGGACTAGTATTACAGAAGGGAAAATAAAAGATAGGTTAGAAGAAAGAGTTGTAAATAGTTGTTGTTCTTTGTTATACTTTAAGACATAAAGTTGTCAATTTTTACTTTAAATAGTTCTTGGCCTCTCGAATTTTCACAGATGAATCTTATCTGTGTTACTGGTTTAAATTAAGCAGGAGGGTTTACCCAGGTCATAACAATGATGAAAAGATTTCTCTGACCTGATGGGTGACCAGTTCTCAGCCTGTTCACTCCCTTGCACTCTAAATGGCACAGTTGGCATGCTGATGCTTGCTTTGACCAGGAGAGACTTTCCACACTAACGTTTATGGGACAGGGTGCCAACGGTGGTGCAGAGCAACACCGAGCAGGACATTTTGAAGAAGGACATTTGCCAGCAGAACCTGACTACTTTCATCATTTGAGCAGTTTAACATCAAAATGTAGACGAGGATAGGCTGTGAGGAAAGCTGAAGGGCTACAAGAGGTTATAACTCGGAACGATGCTACTCCCTTCACTGTCAGTACTGAGGATGTGTCAGATTGTCAGACAGGCTGTACCAATTAATGGGATTATTCTCATGTTTTTCATATGTCCTTGTGGCTCAGTGGTTAGCTCTGCTGCCTCACAGCACGAGGGACCCAGGTTCAATTCCAGCCTTGGGTGACTGCCAATGTGGTGTTTGGATGTTCTCCCCATATCTGTGTGGGTTTCCTGCAGATGCTCTGGTTTCCTCCCATAAACCAAAGATGGATTGGCTGTGCTAAATCTATGGATTAGCCATGGGTAATGCAGGGTCATAGGGAGTGGGGTGGTGTTGGGATGCTCTTCATAGGGTCAGAATGGGCCGAATGGCCTACTTCCATTCTATGATAATCTGGTCTCATTTCCCACCCAGCTCCAAACCTCCCCTGTGGCCAGTTGAGAACGAAATTGGATTGTAAGTGATATGGGTGCTCCTCACAAACCTACTACTGTTAATCCAGTTTAGCTTTTTGATTCTCTTCAACATCTCTGGGCTGATTAAATCGCTTTGTAAAAGCATTTGTTAACTGAGGGCCGGCAAGTAAACAGGAAATGTCGCCTGTGTCCTGAATAAATAACTAAGGTAACCATGCCACTGAAATCTTGGGTAATGACAAGGCACTGTTTGCAGCTCTGAAGCTCACTGCAGTAGGACAGAATAGATTGCTGCCTGACTATCTGCCATGTGAAGATTGGGTAGACATGGAATCAAAGACTGGGGCATTGAATTTGATTTATTATTGCCACATGTACCAAGATACAGTGAAAAGTATTGTTGTGTGCTTACCAGACAAACCATACCTTACACAAGAATAATAGAACAGAATGCAGAATATAGTGTTACAGCTACAGAGACGGTGCAGACAAAGACCAAACTTAATATCTGTGAGGTCCATTCTTGGACACTTCCAAGTGAATGTCAGGTGACAGATGAATTCACTACTTAGAAACTGGCTGTTTTGAACAGATAACTGTTAACTGGAGAGCTGTTATTGATGCTCTGGTATTAAGTACATTCCTGAGTGAGATTGATTCAACATCTCCATGCTAAATTTGAGGAGTAGAACAGGAAATGGAAATTGGGGTCGATTATATGCCTACTGCCCCAATTACATTAAAGGCAGGTTGCCATTCAGTCTCTGGAACATTGTCCAGCATTCATAGAGTCACACAGCACGGAACCAGCTTTAGTCCAACCAGTCCATGATAACTATATCCCACTTGACTGCGCTTGGCCCATATCAATCCAAATCTTTCCTATTCAAGTGGACTCAGACCCTTGGCTTCATCGTGGACAGGGAAACAGAGATAACCAGTGAGAAACATAAAAACAGACTGTAAAGATTCCATAGATATATAAAATGATAATAGTCATAGAAATGTTTGGCAAGGAAACAGACCCTTAGGTCCAACTCGTCCATGTCAATCAGATATCCGAAATTCATCTAAAACCATTTGCCAGCATTTGGCCCAACTTCCTCCAAATCCTTCCTATTCATATACCCATCCAGATGCCTTTTAAATGTTGTAATTGTACCAGCCTCCACCACTTCCTCTGGCAGCTCATTCCATTCACACACCACTCTCTGTGTGAAAAGGTCACCCCTTAGATCCCTTTTAAGTCTTTCCCCCTCTCACCTTAAACTTATGCCCTGTAGTTCTGGACTCCCCCACCCCAGAGAAAAGACCTTGTCTATTCACCCTATCCATGTCCCTCATGATTTTATAAACCTCTATAAGGAGAAAGTGAGGACTGCAGATTAGATTAGATTACTTACAGTGTGGAAACAGGTCCTTCGGCCCAACAAGTCCACACCGACCCGCCGAAGCGCAACCCACCCATTCCCGTACATTTATCCCTTTTACCTAACACTAGGGGCAATTGAGCGTGGCCAATTCACCCGACCCGCACATCCCCGGACCGTGGGAGGAAACCGGAGCACCCGGAGGAAACCCACGCAGACACGGGGAGAATGCGCAAACTCCATACAGCCAGCCACCCGAGTCGGGAATTGAACCCGGGTCTCCGGCGCTGCGAGGCAGCAGTGCCAACCACTGTGCCACCGTGCCGCCCACGGGTAAATGTAGAGTAGTAGGTTCAGGGAACAGATCTGGGTGGGTTACTTTTCGGAGGGTCATTGTGGACTCGGGTCTAATGGCCTGTCCCCACACTGTAGAGATTCCACGTTTACACAGTCAGTGTTAAGGTCTTCCCCACCTGCCAGTGGAATTGGCCATACCCAAGACAGATGACAGAGAACTCTAAGGTGTTTCCAGATAGATTCATTCAGTAATCAGAGCTCATAGCAAATTGAGATCCCATATTACACACTGCCTGACTGAATTTCCGTTGTCTGCTCCTGGTCACTATCCAGTGAGCCTGCTGGAAACAGAGGGTGTGCTGAAGAAGGGCTTATGCCCAAAACGTCGATTCTCCTGTTCCTTTGATGCTGCCTGACCTGCTGCGCTTTTCCAGCAACACATTTTGTAAACCTCTATAAGGTCACCCCTCAGCCTCCGACGCTCCAGGGAAAACAGCCCCAGCCTGTTCAGCCTCTCCCTGTAGCTCAAATCCTCCAACCCTGGCAACATCCTTGTAAACCCTTTCTGAACCATTTCAAGTGTCACAACATCCTTCCTATAGGAGGGAGACCAGAATTACAAGATGAACAAATATTAAAAAAACGGGCTCATTTAGAAGCAGAATAAGCAGACATGATTATTGTATTACTTAGCTTCCTGGAATGGTTCCCACAGATCTGAAAATGACAAATGTAAACCCACTACTTATAAAACAGGAAACTACATCAACCTGCTAACAAATTCTCTATCCAGAGAAACAGATGACAGGAGGAATTTTCTCTCCCAGAGGGAGTAGACTTTGTGAAATTCTTTACTGCAGAAGGCTGTTGAGACTCAGTCATTAAGTATATTCAAGGTTGAGTAATAGTAATAGAGATGTAAGCATGGAAACAGACCCTTCAGTCCTACTTGTCCATGCTGACCATATTCTCAATTAATCTAGTCCATTTGGCAGCATATCCCTCTAAACCCTTCCTATTCATACACCCAGCCAGATGCCTTTTAAATGGCAATTGCTCTGGCACCTCATTCCAAACATGCACACCCTCTGTGTGAAACAGTTGCCCCTTAGGTCCCTTTTAAATCTTTCCCCTCTCATCTTAAACTTATGCCCTCTAGTTTTGTTCTCTCCTACCCTGGGGAAAAAAGACCTTGGCTATTGACCCTATCCATGTCACTCGTTATTTTATAACTCCGATGCTCCAACGAAAATAGCCCCAGTTTATTCAGCCTCTCCCTTTAGAACACACCCTGGCAACATCCTTGTAAATCTTTTCTGAACCCTTTCATGTTTCATAACACCATTCCTATATTGCACCCAGTATTCCAAAAGCGGCCTAACCAATGTCCTGTACAGCCACAACAACCTCCCAACTCCTGTACTCAACACTCTGACCAATAAAGGAAACCATACCAAATGCCTTCTTCACTATCCTCTCTACCTGCGACTCCACTTTCAAGGAGCTATGAACCTGCACTCCAAGGTCTCTGTTCAGCAACACTCCCTATGACCTTACCATTAAGTGTATAAGTCCTGCTCAGATTTGCTTTCCCAAAATGCAACCCTTTGCATTTATCGAAATTAAATTCCATCTGCCACTGTGGTGTAGAAAATGGAGAGAATCACCAGGAGACGCAGAGAGTTCTTCAAGGAGGAGGTTTTTTATTTGCAAACAAAAAACCGTGGCACTCAGAAAGCAAATTCTTGAATGTCCCCGAACCTCAGGGTCCATGGTTCTTTATACCTTATTTTTATCATGTTTTTGTTAACTTATCAGCATGCTTAACCGTGTTAGTCAAAATTACCTAACTCCAGATATACAGTAAACCAATAATGTTAGTTCCCATTATCTCTCTACTTCCGCCACTACAATTTTTCCTACTTTCGACTTAATATTATTGTAATGTCACGATTAGATACTGTCTCCTCTGCCACAATGATTGTCCATCCCAGACTAACCTGTCATGGTTAGATATTTAGCTGCCCCGTCTACCACAATGGTCTCCTGTCCCAAGCTGACTCCACTAACTACTGATTAGATATTTATTGACAAGGGTCTCAAGCAGGCTGACTCTACTAACTCTTAATTAAATATTTAATATCATCTCCTAAATATTTATTGCCACGACCCTGTTCCAACCTGCCATGATGATATTTAGTAGGCGAGGCTGACTTTACTAATTGTTATCTCAGCCTGCCATCGTAACCTTTCAGCTCCCAGTCTGACTCTGCTCATTGGTGTAGGAGCATTCCCACCATTCTTATCCCAACCTGCCACATTTTGACTCGTGTAGCATTCCACAGACCCCCTTGTAACAGATCGCCAGTGGTCTTCATGCTTTAACCCTTCCCATGCTTTCTTTATTTTCCACACCACTCCTCAGGCCATTGGCCCATCTGATCAAGTTCCCCTTATAATCTGAGGTAACCTTCTTCACTGTCCACTACACCTCCAATTTTGGTGTCGTCTGCAAATCTACATGTTTACAGAAACCAGTAAGTGTGGAATACATCCTGTTTTTACATAGCCTGGGAGCAGTTTCCAATTCAGAGACAACACTTGGAGTACCTACCTTTTTTTTGGAAAAGGTTGTTTAAGAAAGTAGGCATTGCAGACTAGACCAATATTTATTGCCCAGCCCAATTATGTTTGAGAAGGTGGAGACAGACATTTTTAATCAGGAATGGAATCAAGGGATGAAGGCAGGAAAGTGGAGTTGCGGATGATCAGATCAGTCATGGTGTCACAGACTCAGTGGGCTGAATGGCATACATCTCCTATATCAGGACAGGATGCAGAGCTGGACTGAGAAATGGCAGATGGAATTCAACCTGGATAAATGCAAAGTGATGCATTTTGGAAGGTCGAACCCGAATGTTGAATACAGCATTAAAGGCAGGAGTCTTGGCAGTGTGGAAGAACAGAAGGATCTGGGTGTGCAAGTACATAGATCCCTCAAAGTTGTCACCCAAGTGGATAGGGTTGTTAAGAAAGCATATGGTGTTTTGGCTTTCATTAACAAGGGGATTGAGTTTAAGAACCATGAGGTTTTGATGCAGCTCTACAAATCCCTGGTGAGACCACACTTGGAATGTTGTGTCCAGTTCTGGTTGGTTTACCAGGATGCTGCCTGGACTGGAGGGTTTGCCGTATGAAGAAAGGTTGAATAAGCTCGGACTTTTCTCTCTGGAGAGAAGGAGGAAAAGAGGAGACCTGATCGAGGTGTACAAAATAATGAGTGGAATAGATCGAGTCAATAGCCAGAGACTTTTCCCCAGGGCAGGACTGACTGGTACGAGGAGTCATAGTTGGAAGATATTAGGACGAAGGTATAAAGGAGATGTCAGAGGAAGGTTCTTTACGTAGAGAGTTGTGAATGCATGGAATGCGTTGCCAGCGGTGGTGGTGGAAGCAGAGTCATTGGGGACATTTAAGCGACTGTTGGACATGCACATGGGTAACAGTGAATTGAGGGGTGCGTAGGTTAAGTTACTTTATTTTACATTAGGATTAAACCTTGGCACAACATTGTGGGCCAAAGGGCCTGTTCTGTGCTGTACTTGTCTATGTTCTATGTATGTCTAATGGTCTATTAAAAATTGTAATTAAGAATGTAGTAACAGGACACTTCGAAAATAAAGCTAAAATTTTGAGGGGCATAGATAAGGTGAATGACAAGAATTTTCCCTAGGGCAGAAAAATGTGTTGCTGGAAAAGCGCAGCAGGTCAGGCAGCATCCAAGGAGCAGGAGAATCGACGTTTTGGGCATAAGCCCTTCTTCAGGAATGAGGAGGGTGTGCCAAGCAGGCTAAGATAAAAGGTAGGGAGGAGGGACTTGGAGGAGGGGCGTTGGGAACGCGATAAGTGGAAGGAGGTTAAGGTGAGGGTGATAGGCCGGAGAGGGGGTGGGGGCGGATAGGTCGGGATGAAGATTGCAGGTCAAGAAGGCGGTGCTGAGTCTGAGGGTTGGGACTGAGAAAAGGTGGGGGGAGGGGAAATGAGGAAACTGGAGAAATCTGCATTCATCCCTTGTGGTTGGAGGGTTCCTAGGCGGAAGATAAGGCACCTTCTTGACCTGTAATCTTCTTCCCCCTCTCCGGCCTATCACCCTCACGTTGGCCTCCTTCCACCTATCGCATTCCCAATGCCCCTCCCCCAAGTCCCTCCTCCCTACCTTTTATCTTAGCCTGCTGGACACACTCTCCTCATTCCTGAAGAAGGGCTTATGCCCGAAACATCGATTCTCCTGCTCCTTGGATGCTGCCTGACCTGCTGCGCTTTTCCAGCTACACGTTTTCAGCTCTGATCTCCAGCATCTGCAGTCCTCGCTTTCTCCAGGTTGATTTTTCCCTAGGGCGGGGGAGTTCATGACAAGTGGGATTATTTTTAAAGTGAGAGGAGGAAATTTAAAAAGGAAATAAGGGGCGACGTTTTCTTATGCAGAAAGTGATTCATGTGCAGAATGAACTGCCAGAGGAAGTGGTTGATGCAGATAAAGTTACAACATTTAAAAGACATTTGGATAAGTACATGAATTTGGAGGGATTGGGACTAGTTTAGGTTGGGAACATGGTCAGTGTGGATGAGCTGGACTGAAGGGTCTGTTTTCCATGCTCTTTGACTCAAGAGAACAGAGTCAACTTGGATAATGAAAGGGAAATCCGTGTTTGACAAGGGGTTGGACCTTTTTTTGAGAATGTAACTGGCAGAATCAATAGAGGGAATGCTGTTCTTAGATTTTCAGAATATTTTAAATAAGGTCCCACACAAGAGTTGGTTTAAAAAAAAGATTTCGAGCACAGGGGATTGGGGGAATGTATTGGCATGGATTGAGAACAGGTTAATGTGCAAAAAAGAGAGGGTTGGAATAATGGGCCTTTTTTTAGTTGATTACTGGGTAATGCAAGGCTCAGTGCTGAGGATCACAGCTTTTCACAGTCTAGATTTAGGTTTTATTGTCAAGTACAGGAGTACAGTGAAAAGTGTTGCCACACACACCGCCATCTTAGCTACAAAGTGCCTAGTTACAACCTTAGGTACTAAAATAAATTAGGGACAAGAATAGAGAGATACAGAAAAAAGTTATTTGGCAAACTGATTGTGAAATCCCAGTTATTCAGCTCCAGTGTGCTTGGTGTTCTGCTGATGATCCTGACCTGCATTTACATCAATGATTCCTATGTAAGGATTCATTGTAATGTTTCCAAGTTCGCAGAAGACACAAAACCAAGTGGGAGTTGTGAGGATGATACAAAGGGATTTTATGAGGCGGAGAGTGTGGGCATGAATTTGACAGCTGTAATACAAGGTGAGGATGGTTATCCAATTCGGGAACATCAGAAATACACTATTTATTAATTAGGGAGAGGCTGGGAAGTATTAAACTTCAAAGGGTGTTCCACCTGGATTTCAAAACGTGAACAGAAAGCAATGAAGAAGGGAATGATATGTCAGCCTTTATTACAAGTGGGTTTGGTTACAGTAGCAGGGGTTCCTGCACCTATATAGAATCTCAGTGAAACAGCACTGGAAGTATTTTATATACCATTTCTCCCTCCTTAGTTCCCAAAGAAGGATTGGCAGTTAGCATGGATTGAGGAGACTGGGGCCTCTATTCATTGGGGTCTAGAGGAATGACAGATGATTCACTCAAAACGTACAGTCTCTCTACAGAAACTGACAGGGTAGATGGAAGAATAGTTATTCCCCCATGGCGGGGGAGGTGGGGGGTGGGGGGAAGAGTCTGGAACCAGGGGACACAATTTCAGAATAAGAGGTCCACCATTTCATTGAATTCCCACAGTATAGAAGCAGGCCATTCAGCCCATACCAACCCTCCAAAGAGCATTCCATCTTATCCCATCACATGGCTTAACCTACACATCCCTGGAGCCAATCCACCCTATCTGCACACCTTTGGACTGTGGGAAGAAACTAGAGCACCCAGAGAAAACCCACACAGACACGGGGAGAACGTGCAAACCCCACACAGTCGCCTGAATCAGATCTGGTGTTGCGAGGCAGCTGCGTTAACCCACTGAGCCGCCCTTGATGAGATAAGGAGAATTTACTGCTCTCAGTGCCACACTTTTGGAATTCACTCCCTGAGGTTCTGTCAGTCATTAATAATGTTCAGGACTGAGAATGATAGGCTTCTACAAATTAAAAACACCAAGGGATGTGGAAATAGTGCAGGGAAATGGTGTTGATGTAGCTAAACCGTGACCTTATTGAATGGCAGGCTCAAAGGAGCGAAATGGCCTTCTGCTGGCCCCATTGTGTTCTTATGCAACAGAAAATCGCCATTCAGCCCCTCAAACCTGTTCTGCTTTTCACTGCAGGTGCAAAATTCCTTGAAAGTGGAGTTGCAGGTAGAAAGGGTAGTGAAGGAGGCATTTAGTACACTTGCCTTTATTGGTCAGTGCATTGAGTGTAGGAGTTGGGAGGTTAAGCTGTGGCTGTAACATTGGTAAGGCATATTTTGGAATACTGCGTTCAATTCTGGTCTCTCTGCTATAGGAAAGATGTTAAACTTGAAGCAGCTCAGAAAAGATTGACAAGAATGTTGCCAGGGTTGGAAGATTTGAGCTATAGGGAGGGGCTGGGGCTGTTTTCCCTGGAATGTCAGAGGCTGAGGGGTGACCTTATAGAGATTTATATAAGGACTACAGATAAGATAAGTAGCCACAGTCTTTACAAGGGATTTACATCTATTTGGAAAAGCAAGGACCCATTAGGGATAGTCAACATGGCTTTATGGGTGGGAAATTACACCTCATTAACTTGATTGAATTTTTTGAAGAAGTAACAAAGAGGATTAATGAGGGCAGATTGGTGGATGTGATCTATCTGGACTTCAGTAAGGCGTTCAGCAAGGTTCCTCACAGTAGACTGGTTAGCAAGGTTAGATCACATGGAATACAGGGAGAACTAGCCATTTGGAAACAGAACTGGCACAGTCTGTTTCTGTGCTGTACATTTCTGATCAAGGCGGATGTTCCTGCTCTGCGTCAGCACATCATGTGTGGGTCACAAGAAAGGAACTGTGTTGTCATCAACTTTCACTGTTAGCTTGCCTTGGAAGCAGAATGGAGAAGCCCTGTGGCTCCTTCAGCACCAAAACCCTTGGCTCTGCACCCCCAGCCCCATGTCCCTTACCCATCCCTCCCATTGCCAGTACTGAGTGAACATTCCTGGACGTGCCTGCTGAGTTGCTGTACTCTTCATCAGTGTCCAGGCAGCCAAGAGACCAGGTGACCACAAAGTCACCTCCTGATGCAAGTCAGTAACTGGAAACATAGAAAACTATACCTGTTCAGATAGCATAAAGGCAAGGAAGCTTGCTGAAGCTTGTATAAACCGCTGAGAAAGAGCTGGAGAGAAGCTCACCATCCAGTACAAAACAGCTCCCACACCCACCAACACCCCCTCCCTCCCTTACCCACCGATGCTCAGTAACAGCAGTGTCTACCAGCTACAAGATGCACTGCAGAAACTCACCAAAGATCCTCAGGCAGCACCTTCCAAACCCACGGCCACTTCCATCTAGAAGGACAAGGGGCAGCAGATACATGGGAACCCCACCCCCTGCAAGTTCCCCTCCGAGCCCCTCACCATCCTGACTTGGGAATATATCACCGTTCCCTCAGTGTGGCTGGGTCAGAATCCTGGGACCCCCTCCCTCAGGGACATTGTGGGTCTCCCACCCCCCCCCCCCCCCCTCCAGCTGAGTGCCCACCCGACACGTGAGCTTGCCGATTTTCCACTAGGCAACTTTTCTTTGGGATGCCTTCGAGCTCCCGCCCCAGTGACTCACTCTCTGGGAAGGAAAACGAAACTGATGTGAAAGCTCTCAGTGCGATTGGCTTGCAAAGTTAGAAACTTTCATTTCCTGCTATCGACATCAGCGAACGGGGGCAGGGTGCAAAAACCCAGCCCGAAGCCTTTCATCTGTGTCTGTCTCCAGTGACTGGGGCTCTCTGTCCAGACAAGAGGTTTAAAACCAGCAGCAGAGCCAGCTCAGGACAATGCATCCCTCTTCACTGCTGTTCTGGGTGCTCCTCGGCTGCACCTCAGCAGGTGAGTTCACAAACTAACGGGTTCTTAGGGAAACAACTAAACAAAAACAAAAGGCCAGACCACGTTTCACTTGCAAAGGATTTCTACTGCATCAGAGTGAACCGGTCGGACTTCTCACAAGGGCAACTTTTTTTTGTGAGTTGTGGAGTAGACTGAGCACAGCGAGGAGGAAGTGGGTTCGGATTTTCAAATGACTGGGCATTCTTACTGATTTAAACTCGTTAAGTGACCTTTTTTTTTGGTTTAGGATTTAAGTAGGTCTTTCTCGAGGCCCTTTTTAGTCAGAAATCGCTCTCGCACAAATGTTACTGGGCCGGAGGCGACCATTCGGCCCGTCGTGTCTGCACGTCAAAGGGCGTCAGTCAGTCGCCAGTCTCCCTCTATCCCCATTTCCTTGCACGCTGTTGCCATTCAAATCACTGTCATCATTAAAACCGGGTGACGGGAATCAGAAACTGCTGGAAAAGCTTAGCAAATCTGGCAGCATCTGTAGCTGAGAAAGCAGGTCCAGTTCCTCAGAATATTGTTCTAATTTCGTGCACTGTTTCTCTCCCCATAGACACCGCCAGAATCTATTTAGCTTTGGTTAATTATCCTTCCTCAGGCGTGCTATGATAGGGGGGGATAAGACACAGTATTCATAAACAAAACGTTAACAACTTTAAAACGAGCTGCCCTTGTTGAACCCTGTAATCAGTTAGGAGGTGGACTGCTGGTTAGGCTGGAAAGGAATCTGATTTTACATTTTCATCATCACTCTCTCTCCTAAATGATTACAGGATTCAACAAGGGCAGCTCGTTTTAAAGTTGTGCCTGATACCTCTCTATCACACCAGGTCTGAGCTCCGAAAGCTAGTCCTTCCAAATAAACCTGTCGGACTGTAACCTAGCATCGTTTGATTTTTGCCTTTCCCTTTGAGCTACTTTCCCTTGTTCTGTGCTTTCACTCTCTCTTTTGCTGCTCTGTGTTCTGTCACTCGTTCTGTTCCACTCTCACTCTCTCTGTCTACTTCATCTCTGTTTCTCTCTCCAATCACTCTCTACTATCCTCATTAGAAACCAGGAGTTGACCCTTGAAGCCATCTCCACATTCAGTAAGGCCATGGATGATCCCCTCTTCTTTATTCCCACATTCCCACTTGCCCCCACTGGAAACAGCCCCAGGTCTGCCTTGAGTATTTCTAGTGACCCAACCCCCACAACGTTCTGTGGCAGAGAGTTCCATGGGGACACCACCCTCTGAGTTAAGAAATCTTTCCTTATCTCACTGAAATGGCCCACCCTTATATCGGAGACTGTGTCCCCTGGTTCGAGACTCCCTCACCCAGGGGAAACATCCTCCCTGTTCGAATTTAGACATTTCAGGGATCTCCCCTGTCTTCCCTCTAACCTTGAGTGAATCCAGACTCTCGGAATATGACAGTCCTACCATCCCTGATATCACTCGAGTGAACCTCTGCTGTGCTCTTGGTGTGGTAGGTATACCCTCTCCAACACTACACACATCACCCCGAGGGGTGGTCTCTCCAAGGTCCGGGCTAACCTCAGGAAAACAGTCCCCCTTCTGAACTCCAATTGTTTTCCAATCAAGGCCAATATTCCATTGGCTTTCCCAGTGGCTGACTGCTGCTGCCTGTCTCCTTCCATTGGCCGGTGTACAAGGAGTCCCAGATCCCTCTGTAGATCCGCACTTGCCAGTCGATCACCTGTTAAATGTGATGCCACCTTTCTGGTTTTCACACCCAACTGTATCACTTCACATTTTGCCACATTGGGCTGCGTCTGCCCTTGGGTTTACCCACTCGCTCACTCAGCCAGTCTTGAATCACTCCGAAACTTCATTGCCCCTTCCTCACCACTGTCGCTCCCCCCTGGGTTTGGGAATGTTGCATTCAGTTCCCACATCCTGGTCATTTCTACATACTGGGAAGAGGTGAGGACCAAGTACTGATGCCTGTGGGACTCCACTAGTCACTGCCTGCAACTGGGGCACTGGAGAGAAACCCGTTTATTCCCACTCTCTGCTTCCTGTCTGTTAACCAATTCTCAAACCATTGCCAATCTATTACTATCTTCACCGCTAACCTTTTAGGAGGAATGATATCAAAAGCTTCAGAGAATCCAAATATCCCACACCCACCAGTCCCCCTGGATTGAGACCACTTGTTACAGCTTCTGAAAACTCCAGCTGATTTGTTCAGCACAAGCTGCCTTTCATGAATCCACACTGGCATTGTGCAATGCTTTTCAAATGTTCTCTTGTCTTTTATCGTCGACTCCAGTAGTTTCCTCCACGGCGGCTGCTTGGTTAACTGCTCAGTAAGGCTCTGTCGGCTCTCCCTCTGTCACACTTATTGCCCTCCCATCTGTCCAAGCTGCTCCGGGGTGGGGGAGGGGGGTGGTGCAGAGAAGACTGGAAGATGACCACCAATTCATCCAATATTTTCAGGGCCATTTCCTTTAGGATTCCAGGATGTAGATTCTTGGGCAATGGTGGGCAGTTGTCAACCTTTAACCGCATTACTTTCCCCAGGAACATTTGCCTTCTCATACTGACTTCCTACAATTCCTCCCTCTCACTTGGCTCCTAACATTTCAGAAAGGGCTGTTTGCACCTCCTTTTGTGAAGACAGGAACTGTCTCTCTTTAACACCTCTCTCCCTCACACACACTCTCCCCCCTCTGCTCTCTCTCCCTCACACACACTCTCCCCCCTCTGCTCTCTCTCCCTCACACACACTCTCCCCCCTCTGCTCTCTCTCCCTCACACACACTCTCCCCCCTCTGCTCTCTCTCCCTCACACACACTCTCCCCCTCTGCTCTCTCTCCCTCACACACACTCTCCCCCTCTGCTCTCTCTCCCTCACACACACTCTCCCCCCTCTGCTCTCTCTCCCTCACACACACTCTCCCCCTCTGCTCTCTCTCCCTCACACACACTCTTCCCCCCTGCTCTCTCTTGCTCACTGTCGCTCTCTCTCAGTCTGTCTGTCTCTCTCTCTCTCTCTCTATCTCTGTCTCTGCTCCCACCTGTCCCTGAATATTTCGGTTTAGCCTGGACGAGGGTTAAAGGACACAGAAGCAGGATGGCTAAGTGTGAATGAGAATGATTTGCCGTTGCGGATGTCAAATACTTCGACACTGATTGTTCTGTTGCACCTTCTTTGCAATCAGTGACACCCTCGTGTCACTGGAGCACCATGTGATAGTTTGGTCACAAACTTTCCTTTTGCAATAACCACCGCAAGTTAGCAGACTGCAAATTAATAAATGTTGCAACGGTCAGATCTCTGCCCTGCATTACTCATCTTTCTCTTTCTCTCTCTCTCTCCCTCCCTCCCTCCCTCCCTCCCCTACTCACTCTCCCTCTGTCTCTCTCTCTAGCCCCAAGGAATTAAAGACTGTCATCAACTATCCACGTTCCTTGTAAACACCCCGCTCCTGCTCCTGCACCCCCCGCCCTATCTCTGTAACCCCCTCCCTACCTCTGTAACACCCTCCCTATCTCTGTAACCCCCTCCAGCCCCTACATCCCCTCCCTACCTCTGTAACCCCCTCCAGCCCCTCCCCCCCCTCCCTATCTCTGTAACCCCCTCCAGCCCAACACCCCCTCCCTATCTCTGTAACCCCCTCCAGCCCAACACCCCCTCCCTACCTCTGTAACCGCCTCCAGCCCCTACACCGCCTACACCCCCTCCCTATCTCTGTAACCCCCTCCAGCCCAACACCCCCTCCCTATCTCTGTAACCCCCTCCAGCCCAACACCCCCTCCCTATCTCTGTAACCACCTCCAGCCCAACACCCACTCCCTATCTCTGTAACCCCCTCCAGCCCCTACACCCCCTCCCTATCTCTGTAACCCCCTCCAGCCCCTACACCCTCTCCCTATCTCTGTAACCCCCTCCAGCCCCTACACCCCCTTCCTCCCTCTGTAACCCCCTCCAGCCCCTACACCCCCTTCCTCTCTCTGTAACCCCCTCCAGCCCCTACACCCCCTCTCTCTCTGTAACCCCCTCCAGCCCCTACACCCCCTCCAGCCCCTCCCTCTCTCTGTAACCCCCTCCAGCCCCTACACCCCCTCCAGCCCCTCCCTCTCTCTGTAACCCCCTCCAGCCCCTACACCCCCTCCCTATCTCTGTAAACCCCCTCCAGCCCCTACACCCCCTCCCTATCTCTGTAACCCCCCTACATCCCCTCCCTATCGCTGTAACCCCCCTCCAGCCCTTCCATATCTCTGTAACCACCTACACCCCCTCCCTATCTCTGTAAGCCCCTCCAGCCCCAATAGCCCCACCCTATTTCTATAACCCCCTCCAGCCCCGACACCCCCTCCCTATCTCTGTTCACCCCCTCCAGCCCTACACCCCACATCTCTGTAACTCCCTCCAGCCCCTATATCCCCTCCCTAACTCTGTCACCACCTCCTGCCCCTCCACCCCCTCCCTATCTCTGTAACCCCCTCCAGCCCCTACAACCCCTCCCTATCTCTGTAACCCCCTCTGGCCCCTACACCCCCTCCCTATCTCTGTAACCCCCTCCAGCCCCTACACCCCGTCCCTATCTCTGTAAACCCCCTCTAGCCCCTACACTCACTCCCTATCTATGTAACCCCCTCCAGCCCCTACACCCCCTCCCTATCTCTGTCACCCCCTCCTGCCCATACAACCCACATCTCTGTAACCCCCTCCAGCCCCGACCCCCCTCCCTATCTCTGTGACCCCCTCCAGTCCCTACACCCCCTCCCTATCTCTGTAACCCCCTCCAGCCCCTACACCCCCTCCCTATCTCTGTAACCCCCTCCAACCCCTACACCCCCTCCCTATCTCTGTAACCCCCTCCAACCCCTACACCCCCTCCCTATCTCTGTAACCCCCCCAGCCCCTACACCCCCTCCCTATCTCTGTAACCCCCTCCAGCCCCTACAACCCCTCCCTATCTCTGTAACACCCTCCGGCCCCGATACCCCCTCCCTATCTCTGTAACCCCCTCCGGCCCCTATACCCCCTCCCTATCTCTGTAACCCCCTCCAGCCCCTACACCCCTCCCTCTCTCTGTAACCCCCTCCAGCCCAACACCCCCTCCCTATCTCTGTAACCCCCTCCAGCCCCTACACCCCCTCCCTATCTCTGTAACCCCCTCCAGCCCCTACAACCCCTCCCTATCTCTGTAACCCCCTCCAGCCCCTACACCCCTTCCCTATCTCTGTAACCCCCTCCAGCCCCTACACCCCTCCCTCTCTCTGTAACCCCCTCCAGCCCCTACACCCCCTCCCTATCTCTGTAACCCCCTCCAGCCCCTACAACCCCACCCTATCTCTGTAACCCCCTCCAGCCCTTACACCCCCTCCCTATCTCTGTAACCCTCCCTCAGTGCCTACACCCCTCCCTCTCTCTGTAACACCCTCCAGCCCCTACACCTCCTCCCTATCGTTGTAACCCCCTCCAGCCCCTACACCCCCTCCCTATCTCTGTAACCCCCTCCAGCCCCTACAACCCCTCCCTATCTCTGTAACCCCCTCCAGCCCCTTCACCCCCTCCCTATCTCTGTAACCCCCTCCAGCCCCTCCACCCCCTCCAGCCCCTACAACCCCTCCCTATCTCTGTAACCCCCTCCAGCCCCTACACCCCCTCCCTATCTCTGTAACCCCCTCCGGCCCCTACACCCCCTCCCTATCTCTGTAACCCCCTCCGGCCCCTACACCCCCTCCCTATCTCTGTAACCCCCCCCCCCCCCCAGCCCCTACAACCCCTCCCTATCTCTGTAACCCCCTCCAGCCCCTACACCCCCTCCCTATCTCTGTAACCCCCTCCAGCCCCTACACACCTTCCCTATCTCTGTAACCCCCTCCAGCCCCTACACCCCTCCCTCTCTCTGTAACCCCCTCCAGCCCCTACACCCCCTCCCTATCTCTGTAACCCCCTCCAGCCCTTACACCCCCTCCCTAACTCTGTAACCCCCTCCAGCCCCTACACCCCCTCCCTATCTCTGTAATCCTCTCCAGCCCTTACACCCCCTCCCTATCTCTGTAACCCCCTCCAGCCCCTACACCCCCTCCCTATCTCTGTAACCCTCCCTCAGTGCCTACACCCCTCCCTCTCTCTATAACCCCCTCCAGCCCCTACACCCCCTCCCTATCTCTGTAACCCCCTCCAGCCCCTACACCCCCTCCCTATCTCTGTAACCCCCTCCAGCCCCTATATCACCTCCCGATCTCTGTCACCCCCTCCTGCCCCTACACTCCCTCCCTATCTGTCAACCCCCTTCAGCCCCTACACCCCCTCCCTATCTCTGTAACCTCCTCCTGCCCCTACACCCCCTCCCTATCTCTGTAACCCTCCCCCAGCACCTACACCCCTCCCCCTCTCTGTAACCCCATCCAGCCCCTACACCCCCTCCCTCTCTCTGTAACCCCCTCCAGCCCCTGCACAACCTCCCTATCTCTGTAACCCCCCTCCTGCCCCTACACCCCCTCCCTATCTCTGTAACCCCCTCCAGCCCCTGCACAACCTCCCTATCTCTGTAACCCCCTCCAGCCCCTATGTCCCCTCCCTAGCTCTGTAACCCCCTCCAGCCCCTACACCCCCTCCCTATCTCTGTAACCCCCTCCAGCTCCTACACCCCCTCCCTATCTCTGTAACCCCCTCCAGCCCTACACCCCCTCCCTATCGCTGTAACCCCCCTCCAGCCCCTACACCCCCTCCCTATCTCTGTTAAACCCCTCCAGCCCTACACCCCCTCCCTATCTCTGTAACCCCCTCCAGCCCCTACACCCCCTCCCTATCTCTGTAACCCCCTCCAGCCCCTACATCCCCTCCCTATATTAGTAACCCCCTCCAGCCCCTACACCCCCTCCCTATCTCTGTAACCCCCTCCAGCCCCTACACCCCCTCCCTATCTCTGTAAGTCTCTCCAGCCCCTACACCCCCTCCCTATCTCTGTAACCCCCTCCAGCCGCTACACCCCCTCCCTATATCTGTAACCTCCTCCTGCCCCTACACCCCCTCCCTATCTCTGTAACCCCCTCCAGCCCCTACACCCCCTCCCTATATCTGTAACCCCCTCCAGCCCCTACACCCCCTCCCTCTCTCTGTAACCCCCTCCAGCCCCTACACCCCCTCCAGCCCCTACACCCCCTCCCTCTCTCTGTAACCCCCTCCAGCCCCTATACCCCCTCACTATCTCTGTAACCCCCCTCCTGCCCCTACACCCCCTCCCTCTCTCTGTAACCCCCTCCTGCCCCTACACCCCCTCCCTGTCTCTGTAACCCTCCCTCAGTGCCAACACCCCTCCCTCTCTCTATAACCCCCTCCAGCCCCTACACCTCCTCCCTATCTCGGTAACCCCCTCCAGCCCCTACACCCCCTCCCTATCTCTGTAACCCTCCCTCAGTGCCAACACCCCTCCCTCTCTCTATAACCCCCTCCAGCCCCTACACCCCCTCCCTATCTCGGTAACCCCCCTCTAGCCCCTACACCCCCTCCCTATCTCTGTAACCCCCTCCAGCCCCTACACCCCCTCCCTATCTCTGTAACCCCCCTCTAGCCCCTACACTCCCTCCCTATCTATGTAACCCCCCTCCAGCCCCTACACCCCCTCCCTATCTCTGTAACCCCCCTCCAGCCCCTACACCCCCTCCCTATCTCTGTAACCCCCCTCTAGCCCCTACACCCCTCCCTATCGTTGTAACCCCCTCCAGCCCCTACACCCCCTCCCTATCTCTGTAACCCCCTCCAGCCCCTACACCTCCTCCCTATCGTTGTGACCCCCTCCAGCCCCTACACCCCCTCCCTATCTCTGTAACCACCTCCAGCACCTACACCCCCCTCCCGATCTCTGTAACCCCCTCCAGCCCCTACACCCCTTCCCTATCTCTGTAACCCCCTCCAGCCCCTACACCCCCTCCCTATATCTGTAACCCCCTCAAGCCCCTACACCCCCTCTCTATATCTGTAACCCCCCCAGCCCCTACACCCCCTCCCTATCTCTGTAACCCCCTCCAGCCCCTACACCCCCTCCCTATCTCTGTAACCCCCTCCAGCCCTACACCCCCTCCCTATCTATGTTACCCCCCCTCCAGCCCCTACACCCCCCCATCTCTGTAACCCCCTCCAGCCCCTATATCCCCTCCCTAACTCTGTAACCACCTCCAGCCCCGACACCGCCTCCCTATCTCAGTCACACCCTCCAGCCCCGACACCCCCTCCCTATCTCAGTCACACCCTCCAGCCCCTATATCACCTCCCTATCTGGCACCCCCTCCTGCCTCTACACTCCCTCCCTATCTCTGTAACCCCCTCCAGCCCCTACACCCCCTCCCTATCTCTGTAACCCCCTCCAGCCCCTGCACCCCCTCCCTATCTCTGTAACCCCCTCCAGCCCCTACACCCCCTCCCTATCTCTGTAACCCCCTCCAGCCCCTGCACCCCCTCCCTATCTCTGTAACCCCCTCCAGCCCCTGCACCCCCTCCCTATCTCTGTACCCCGTCCAGCCCCTGCACCCCCTCCCTATCTCTGTAACCCCCTCCAGCCCCTACAGCCCCTCCCTATCTCTGTATCCCCCTCCAGCCCCTGCACCCCCTCCCTATCTCTGTAACCCCCTCCAGCCCCTGCACCCCCTCCCTATCTCTGTAACCCCCTCCAGCCCCTGCACCCCCTCCCTATCTCTGTAACCCCCTCCAGCCCCTACACCCCCTCCCTTTCTCTGTAACCACCTCCAGCCCCAACACCCCCCCATCTCTGTAACCCCCTCCAGCCCCTATATCCCCTCCCTAACTCTGTAACCCCCTCCAGCCCCTGCACCCCCTCCCTATCTCTGTACCCCGTCCAGCCCAACACCCCCTCCCTATCTCTGTAACCCCCTCCCGCCCCTCCACCCCCTCCCTATCTCTGTAACCCCCTCCAGCCCCTACACCCCCTCCCTATCTCTGTAACCCCCTCCAGCCCCTACACCCCCTCCCTATCGCTGCCTATCTCTGCACCCCCTCCAGCCCCTACACCCCCTCCCTATCGCTGCCTATCTCTGCACCCCCTCCAGCCCCTACACCCCCTCCCTATCTCTGTCACACCCTCCAGCCCCTATATCACCTCCCTATCTGGCACCCCCTCCTGCATCTACATCCCCTCCCTATCTCTGTAACCCCCTCCAGCCCCGACACCCCCCCCATCTCTGTAACCACCTCCAGCCCCTACACCCCCTCCCTATCTCTGTAACCCTCCCTCAGCCCCTACACCCCTCCCTCTCTCTGTAACCCTCCCTCAGCCCCTACACCCCCTCCCTCTCTCTGTAACCCCCTCCAGCCCCTACACCCCCTCCCTATCTCTGTAACCCCCTCCAGCCCCTACACCCCCTCCCTTTCTCTGTAACCACCTCCAGCCCCTACACCCCCTCCCTATCTCTGTAACCCCCTCCAGCCCCTATCTCGGTAACCACCTGCAGCCCCAACACCCCCTCCCTCTCTCTGTAACCCCCTCCAGCCCCTACACCCCCTCCCTATCTCTGTAACCACCTCCAGCCCCTACACCCCCTCCCTATCTCTGTAACCACCTCCAGCCCCTACACCCCCTCCCTATCTCTGTAACCCCCTCCAGCCCCTACAACCCCTCCCTATCTCTGTAACCCCCTCCAGCCCTACACCCCCTCCCTATCTCTGTTAACCCCCTCCAGCCCTACACCCCACATCTCTGTAACCCCCTCCAGCCCCTATATCCCCTCCCTAACTCTGTCACCACCTCCTGCCCCTACACCCCCTCCCCATCTCTGTAACCCCCCTCTAGCCCCTACACCCCCTCCCTCTCTCTGTAACCCCCTCCAGCCCCTATACCCCCTCACTATCTCTGTAACCCCCCTCCTGCCCCTACACCCCCTCCCTGTCTCTGTAACCCTCCCTCAGTACCAACACCCCTCCCTCTCTCTATAACCCCCTCCAGCCCCTACACCCCCTCCCTATCTCGGTAACCCCCTCCAGCCCCTACACCCCCTCCCTATCTCGGTAACCCCCTCCAGCCCCTACACCCCCTCCCTATCGCTGTAACCCCCCGCCAGCCCCTCCCTATCTCTGTAACCCCCTCCAGCCCTACACCCCCTCCCTAACTCTGTCAACACCTCCTGCCCCTACACCCCCTCCCCATCTCTGTAACCCCCTCCAGCCCCTACACCCCCTCCCTATCTCTGTAACCCCCCTCTAGCCCCTACACTCCCTCCCTATCTATGTAACCCCCCTCCAGCCCCTACACCCCCTCCCTATCTCTGTAACCCCCCTCCAGCCCCTACACCCCCTCCCTATCTCTGTAACTCCCCTCTAGCCCCTACACCCCTCCCTATCGTTGTAACCCCCTCCAGCCCCTACACCTCCTCCCTATCGTTGTAACCCCCTCCAGCCCCTATCTCGGTAACCACCTGCAGCCCCAACACCCCCTCCCTCTCTCTGTAACCCCCTCCAGCCCCTACACCCCCTCCCTATCTCTGTAACCCCCTCCTGCCCCTACACCCCCTCCCTCTCTCTGTAACCCCCTCCAGCCCCTACACCCCCTCCCTATCTCTGTAACCCTCCCTCAGTGCCTACACCCCTCCCTCTCTCTATAACCCCCTCCAGCCCCTACACCCCCTCCCTATCGTTGTAACCCCCTCCAGCCCCTAAACCCCTCCCGATCTCTGTCACCCCCTCCTGCCCCTACACTCCCTCCCTATCTGTCAACCCCCTTCAGCCCCTACACCCCCTCCCTATCTCTGTAACCTCCTGCTGCCCCTACACCCCCTCCCTATCTCTGTAACCCCCTCCAGCCCCTACAACCCCTCCCTATCTCTGTAACCCTCCCCCAGCACCTACACCCCTCCCTCTCTCTGTAACCCCATCCAGCCCCGACACCCCCTCCCTCTCTCTGTAACCCCCTCCAGCCCCTACACCCCCTCCCTCTCTCTATAACCCCCTCCAGCCCCTGCACCCCCTCCCTATCTCTGTAACCCCCTCCAGCCCCTACACCCCCTCCCTATCTCTGTAATCCTCTCCAGCCCTTACACCCCCTCCCTATCTCTGTAACCCCCTCCAGCCCCTGCACAACCTCCCTATCTCTGTAACCCCCTCCAGCCCCTATGTCCCCTCCCTAGCTCTGTAACCCCCTCCAGCCCCTACACCCCCTCCCTATCTCTGTAACCCCCTCCAGCCCTTACACCCCCTCCCTATCTCTGTAACCCCCTCCAGCCCCTACACCCCCTCCCTATCTCTGTAACCCCCTCCAGCCCTTACACCCCCTCCCTATCTCTGTAACCCCCTCCAGCCCCTACACCCCCTCCCTATCTCTGTAATCCTCTCCAGCCCTTACACCCCCTCCCTATCTCTGTATAACCCCCTCCAGCCCCTACACCCCCTCCCTATCTCTGTAACCCCCTCCAGCCCCTACACCCCCTCCCTATCTCTGTATAACCCCCTCCAGCCCCTACACCCCCTCCCTATCTCTGTAACCCCCTCCAGCCCCTATATCACCTCCCGATCTCTGTCACCCCCTCCTGCCCCTACACTCCCTCCCTATCTCTGTAACCCTCCCCCAGCACCTACACCCCCTCCCTCTCTCTGTAACCCCCTCCAGCCCCTACACTCCCTCCCTATCTCTGTAACCCCCTCCAGCCCCTACACCCCCTCCCTATCTCTGTAACCCCCCTCCAGCCCCTACACGCCCTCCCTATCTCTGTAACCCCCTCCAGCTCCGACACCCCCTCCCTATCTCTGTAACCACCTCCAGCCCCTACACCCCCTCCCTATCTCTGTAACCCCCTCCAGCCCCTACACCCCCTCCCTATCTCTGTAACCACCTCCAGCCCCTACACCCCCTCCCTATCTCTGTAACCCTCCCTCAGTGCCTACACCCCTACCTCTCTCTATAACCCCCTCCAGCCCCTACACCCCCTCCCTATCGTTGTAACCCCCTCCAGCCCCTAAACCCCTCCCTATCTCTGTAACCCCCTTCAGCCCCTACACCCCCTCCCTATCTCTGTAACCTCCTGCTGCCCCTACACCCCCTCCCTATCTCTGTAACCCCCTCCAGCCCCTGCACCCCCTCCCTATCTCTGTAACCCCCATCCAGCCCCGACACCCCCTCCCTATCTCTGTAACCCCATCCAGCCCCTACACCCCCTCCCTATCTCTGTAACCCCCTCCAGCCCCTACACCCCCTCCCTATCTCTGTAACCCCATCCAGCCCCGACACCCCCTCCCTCTCTCTGTAACCCCATCCAGCCCCGACACCCCCTCCCTCTCTCTGTAACCCCCTCCAGCCCCTGCACCCCCTCCCTATCTCTGTAACCCCCCTCCTGCCCCTACACTCCCTCCCTATCTCTGTAACCCCCCTCCAGCCCCTACACCCCCACCATCTCTGTAACCCCCTCCAGCCCTACACCCCACATCTCTGTCGCCACCTCCTGCCCCTACACTCCCTCCAGCCCCTACACCCCCTCCCTATCTCTGTAACCCCCTCCGGCCCCTACACCCCCTCCCTATCTCTGTAACCCCCTCCGGCCCCTATACCCCCTCCCCATCTCTGTAACCCCCTCCGGCCCCTACACCCCCTCCCTATCCCTGTAACCTCCTCCTGCCCCTACACCCCCTCCCTATCTCTGTAACCCTCCCCCACCACCTACACCCCTCCCTCCCTCTGTAACCCCCTCCAGCCCCTACACCCCCTCCCTCCCTCTGTAACCCCCTCCAGCCCCTACACCCCCTCCCGCCCCTACACCCCCTCCCTATCTCTGTAACCCCCTCCAGCCCCTACACCCCCTCCCTCCCTCTGTAACCCCCTCCAGCCCCTACACCCCCTCCCGCCCCTACACCCCCTCCCTATCTCTGTAACCCCCTCCCGCCCCTACACCCCCTCCCTATCTCTGTAACCCCCTCCAGCCCCTACACCACCTCCCTATCTCTGTCACCACCTCTAGCCCCTACACCCCCTCCCTATCTATGTTACCCCCCCTCCAGCACCTACACCCCCTCCCGATCTCTGTAACCCCCTCCAGCCCCTACACCCCCTCCCTATCTCTGTAACCCCCTCCAGCCCCTACACCCCCTCCCTATATCTGTAACCCCCTCAAGCCCCTACACCCCCTCTCTATATCTGTAACCCCCCCAGCCCCTACACCCCCTCCCTATCTCTGTAACCCCCTCAAGCCCCTACACCCCCTCCCTATCTCTGTAACCCCCTCCAGCCCTACACCCCCTCCCTATCTCTGTTAACCCCCTCCAGCCCTACACCCCACATCTCTGTAACCCCCTCCAGCCCCTATATCCCCTCCCTATCTCTGTAACCCCCTCCAGCCCTACACCCCCTCCCTATCTCTGTAACCCCCTCAAGCCCCTACACCCCCTCCCTATCTCTGTAACCCCCTCCAGCCCTACACCCCCTCCCTATCTCTGTTAACCCCCTCCAGCCCTATACCCCACATCTCTGTAACCCCCTCCAGCCCCTACACCCCCTCCCTATCTCTGTCACCACCTCCTGCCACTACACCCCCTCCCCATCTCTGTAACCCCCCTCTAGCCCCCACCCCCCCCTCCCTATCTATGTTACCCCCCCTTCCAGCACCTACACCCCCCCATCTCTGTAACCCCCTCCAGCCCCTATATCCCCTCCCTATCTCTGTAACCCCCACCAGACCCGACCCCCCCTCCCTATCTCTGTAACCCCCTCCAGTCCCTACACCCCCTCCCTATCTCTGTAACCCCCTCCAGCCCAACACACCCTCCCTATCTCTGTAACCCCCTCCAGCCCCTGCACCCCCTCCCTATCTCTGTAACCCCCTCCAGCCCCTGCACCCCCTCCCTATCTCTGTAACCCCCTCCAGCCCCTGCACCCCCTCCCTATCTCTGTAACCCCCTCCCGCCCCTACCCCCCCCTCCCTATCTCTGTAACCCCCTCCAGCCCCTACACCCCCTCCCTATCTCTGTAACCCCCTCCAGCCCCTACCCCCCCTCCCTATCTCTGTAACCCCCTCCAGCCCCTACACCCCCTCCCTATCTCTGTAACCCCCTCCAGCCCCTACACCCCCTCCCTATCGCTGCCTATCTCTGCACCCCCTCCAGCCCCTACACCCCCTCCCTATCTCTGTCACACCCTCCAGCCCCTATATCACCTCCCTATCTGGCACCCCCTCCTGCCTCTACATCCCCTCCCTATCTCTGTAACCCCCACCAGACCCGAGCCCCCTCCCTATCTCTGTAACCCTCCCTCAGCCCCTACACCCCTCCCTCTCTCTGTAACCCTCCCTCAGCCCCTACACCCCTCCCTCTCTCTGTAACCCCCTCCAGCCCAACACCCCCTCCCTATCTCTGTAACCCTCTCCAGCCCTTACACCCCCTCCCTATCTCTGTAACCCCCTCCAGCCCCTACACCCCCTCCTAGATCTGTAACCCCCTCAAGCCCCTACACCCCCTCCCTATCTCTGTAACCCCCTCCAGCCCCTACACCCCCTCCCTATCTCTGTAACCACCTCCAGCACCTACACCCCCTCCCGATCTATGTAACCCCCTCCAGCCCCTACACCCCCTCCCTATCTCTGTAACCCCCTCCAGCCCCTACACCCCCTCCCTATATCTGTAACCCTCTCAAGCCCCTACACCCCCTCCCTATCTCTGTAACCCCCTACACCCCCTCCCTATCTCTGTAACCCCCTCCAGCCCCTACACCCCCTCCCTATATCTGTAACCCCCCCAGCCCCTACACCCCCTCCCTATCTCTGTAACCCCCTCCAGCCCCTACACCCCCTCCCTATCTCTGTAACCCCCTCCAGCCCCTACACCCCCTCCCTATCTCTGTAACCCCCTCAAGCCCCTACACCCCCTCTCTATATCTGTAACCCCCCCAGCCCCTACACCCCCTCCCTATCTCTGTAACCCCCTCCAGCCCCTACACCCCCTCCCTATCTCTGTAACCCCCTCCAGCCCCTACACCCCCTCCCTATCTCTGTAACCCCCTCAAGCCCCTACACCCCCTCTCTATATCTGTAACCCCCTCCAGCCCCTACACCCCCTCCCTATCCCTATAACCCCCTCCAGCCCCTACACCCCCTCCCTATCTCTGTAACCCCCTCCAGCCCCTACACCCCCTCCCTATATCTGTAACCCCCCCAGCCCCTACACCCCCTCTCTATCTCTGTAACCCCCTCCAGCCCCTACACCCCCTCCCTATCCCTATAACCCCCTCCAGCCCCTACACCCCCTCCCTATCCCTATAACCCCCTCCAGCCCCTACACCCCCTCCCTATCTCTGTAACCCCCTCCAGCCCCTACACCCCCTCCCTATATCTGTAACCCCCCCAGCCCCTACACCCCCTCCCTATCTCTGTAACCCCCTCCAGCCCCTACACCCCCTCCCTATCTATGTTACCCCCCCTCCAGCACCTACACCCCCCCATCTCTGTAACCCCCCCAGCCCCTACACCCCCTCCCTATCTCTGTAACCACCTCCAGCCCTACACCCCCTCCCTATCTCTGTTAACCCCCTCCAGCCCTACACCCCACATCTCTGTAACCCCCTCCAGCCCCTATATCCCCTCCCTAACTCTGTCACCACCTCCTGCCCCTACACCCCCTCCCTATCTCTGTAACCCCCCTCCAGCCCCTACACCCCCTCCCCATCTCTGTAACCCCCCTCTAGCCCCTACACTCCCTCCCTATCTATGTAACCCCCCCCACCCCCCCCTCCCTATCTATGTTACCCCCCCTCCAGCCCCTACACCCCCTCCCTAACTCTGTAACCACCTCCAGCCCCGACACCCCCTCCCTATCTCAGTCACACCCTCCAGCCCCTACACCCCCTCCCTATCTCTGTAACCCCCTCCAGCCCCTACACCCCCTCCCTATCTCTGTAACCCCCTCCAGCCCAACACACCCTCCCTATCTCTGTAACCCCCTCCAGCCCCTGCACCCCCTCCCTATCTCTGTAACCCACTCCAGCCCCTGCACCCCCTCCCTATCTCTGTAACCCCCTCCAGCCCCTATATCCCCTCCCTATCTCTGTAACCCCCTACACCCCCTCCCGATCTCTGTAACCCCCTCCAGCCCCTACACCCCCTCCCTATCTCTGTAACCCCCTCCAGCCCCTACACCCCCTCCCTATATCTGTAACCCCCTCAAGCCCCTACACCCCCTCTCTATATCTGTAACCCCCCCAGCCCCTACACCCCCTCCCTATCTCTGTAACCCCCTCAAGCCCCTACACCCCCTCCCTATCTCTGTAACCCCCTCCAGCCCTACACCCCCTCCCTATCTCTGTTAACCCCCTCCAGCCCTACACCCCCTCCCTATCTCTGTAACCCCCTCCAGCCCAACACACCCTCCCTATCTCTGTAACCCCCTCCAGCCCCTGCACCCCCTCCCTATCTCTGTAACCCACTCCAGCCCCTGCACCCCCTCCCTATCTCTGTAACCCCCTCCAGCCCCTGCACCCCCTCCCTATCTCTGTAACCCACTCCAGCCCCTACCCCCCCTCCCTATCTCTGTAACCCCCTCCACCCCCTCCCTATCTCTGTAACCCCCTCCAGCCCCTACACCCCCTCCCTATCGCTGCCTATCTCTGCACCCCCTCCAGCCCCTACACCCCCTCCCTATCTCTGTCACACCCTCCAGCCCCTATATCACCTCCCTATCTGGCACCCCCTCCTGCCTCTACATCCCCTCCCTATCTCTGTAACCCCCACCAGACCCGAGCCCCCTCCCTCTCTCTGTAACCCCCTCCAGCCCCTACACCCCCTCCCTATCTCTGTAACCTCCTCCAGCCCCTACACCCCCTCCCTATCTCTGTAACCACCTCCAGCCCCTACACCCCCTCCCTATCTCTGTAACCACCTTAAGCCCCTACACCCCCTCCCTATCTCTGTAACCCACCCTCAGCCCTTACACCCCCTCCCTATCTCTGTAACCCCCTCCAGCCCCTACACCCCCTCCCTATCTCTGTAACCCCCTCCAGCCCCTACACCCCCTCCCTATCTCTGTAACCCCCTCCAGCCCCTACAACCCCTCCATATCTCTGTAACCCTCCCCCAGCACCTACACCCCTCCCTCTCTGTAACCCCCTCCAGCCCTTACACCCCCTCCCTATCTCTGTAACCCCCTCCAGCCCCTACACCCCCTCCCTATCTCTGTAACCACCTCCAGCCCCTACACCCCCTCCCTATCTCTGTAACCCCCTCCAGCCCTTACACCCCCTCCCTCTCTCTATAACCCCCTCCAGCCCCTACACCTCCTCCCTATCGTTGTAACCCCCTCCAGCCCCTATCTCGGTAACCACCTGCAGCCCCAACACCCCCTCCCTCTCTCTGTAACCCCCTCCAGCCCCTACACCCCCTCCCTATCTCTGTAACCCCCTCCTGCCCCTACACCCCCTCCCTCTCTCTGTAACCCCCTCCAGCCCCTACACCCCTTCCCTATCTCTGTAACCACCTCCAGCCCCAACACCCCCTCCCTATCTCTGTAACCCCCTCCAGCCCCTAAACCCCTCCCTATCTCTGTAACCCCCTCCAGCCCCTATATCACCTCCCGATCTCTGTCACCCCCTCCTGCCCCTACACTCCCTCCCTATCTGTCAACCCCCTTCAGCCCCTACACCCCCTCCCTATCTCTGTAACCTCCTGCTGCCCCTACACCCCCTCCCTATCTCTGTAACCCCCTCCAGCCCCTACAACCCCTCCCTATCTCTGTAACCCTCCCCCAGCACCTACACCCCTCCCTATCTCTGTAACCCCCTCCAGCCCCTACACCCCTCCCTCTCTCTGTAACCCCCTCCAGCCCCTGCACCCCCTCCCTATCTCTGTAACCCCCCTCCTGCCCCGACACTCCCTCCCTCTCTCTGTAACCCCCTCCAGCCCCTGCACCCCCTCCCTATCTCTGTAACCCCCGTCCTGCCCCTACACCCCCTCCCTATCTCTGTTAACCCCCTCCAGCCCTACACACCACATCTCTGTCACCACCTCCTGCCCCCACACTCCCTCCCGCCCCTCCAGATGTCTGTAACCCCCTCCAGCCCCTACACCCCCTCCCCATCTCTGTAACCTCCTCCGGCCCCTACACCCCCTCCCTATCTCTGTAACCCCCTCCGGCCCCTACACCCCCTCCCTATCCCTGTAACCTCCTCCTGCCCCTACACCCCCTCCCTATCTCTGTAACCCTCCCCCACCACCTACACCCCTCCCTCCCTTTGTAACCCCCTCCAGCCCCTACACCCCCTCCCTATCTCTGTAACCCCCTCCAGCCCCTACACCACCTCCCTATCTCTGTAACCCCCTCCAGCCCCTATATCCCCTCCCTAACTCTGTCACCACCTCCTGCCCCTACACCCCCTCCCCATCTCTGTAACCCCCCTCTAGCCCCTACACTCCCTCCCTATCTATGTAACCCCCCTCCAGCCCCTACACCACCTCCCTATCTCTGTAACCCCCATCTAGCCCCTACACTCCCTCCCTATCTATGTAACCCCCCCCACCCCCCCTCCCTATCTATGTTACCCCCCCTCCAGCCCCTATATCCCCTCCCTAACTCTGTAACCACCTCCAGCCCAACACACCCTCCCTATCTCTGTAACCCCCTCCAGCCCCTGCACCCCCTCCCTATCTCTGTAACCCCCTCCAGCCCCTACACCCCCTCCCTATCTCTGTAACCCCCTCCAGCCCCTGCACCCCCTCCCTATCTCTGTAACCCCCTCCCGCCCCTACCCCCCCTCCCTATCTCTGTAACCCCCTCCAGCCCCTACACCCCCTCCCTATCTCTGTAACCCCCTCCAGCCCCTACACCCCCTCCCTATCGCTGCCTATCTCTGCACCCCCTCCAGCCCCTACACCCCCTCCCTATCTCTGTCACACCCTCCAGCCCCTATATCACCTCCCTATCTGGCACCCCCTCCTGCCTCTACATCCCCTCCCTATCTCTGTAACCCCCTCCAGCCCCGACACCCCCCCATCTCTGTAACCACCTCCAGCCCCCACACCCCCTCCCTATCTCTGTAACCCTCCCTCAGCCCCTACACCCCTCCCTCTCTCTGTAACCCTCCCTCAGCCCCTACACCCCCTCCCTCTCTCTGTAACCCCCTCCAGCCCCTACACCCCCTCCCTATCTCTGTAACCCCCTCCAGCCCCTACACCCCCTCCCTATCTCTGTAACCACCTCCAGCCCCTACACCCCCTCCCTATCTCTGTAACCCTCCCTCAGTGCCTACACCCCTACCTCTCTCTATAACCCCCTCCAGCCCCTACACCTCCTCCCTATCGTTGTAACCCCCTCCTGCCCCTACACCCCCTCCCTCTCTCTGTAACCCCCTCCAGCCCCTACACCCCATCCCTCTCTCTGTAACCCCCTCCAGCCCCTACACTCCCTCCCTCTCTCTGTAACCCCCTCCAGCCCCTACACCCCCTCCCTATCTCTGTAACCCCCTCCTGCCCCTACACCCCCTCCCTCTCTCTGTAACCCCCTCCAGCCCCAACACCCCCTCCCTATCTCTGTAACCCCCTCCAGCCCCTAAACCCCTCCCTATCTCTGTAACCCCCTCCAGCCCCTACACCCCCTCCCTATCTGTCAACCCCCTTCAGCCCCTACACCCCCTCCCTATCTGTCAACCCCCTTCAGCCCCTACACCCCCTCCCTATCTCTGTAACCTCCTGCTGCCCCTACACCCCTCCCTATCTCTGTAACCCCCTCCAGCCCAACACACCCTCCCTATCTCTGTAACCCCCTCCAGCCCCTGCACCCCCTCCCTATCTCTGTAACCCCCTCCTGCCCCTACACCCCCTCCCTATCTCTGTAACCCTCCCCCAGCACCTACACCCCTCCCTCTCTCTGTAACCCCATCCAGCCCCTACACCCCATCCCTCTCTCTGTAACCCCCTCCAGCCCCTACACTCCCTCCCTATCTCTGTAACCCCCCTCCAGCCCCTACACCCCCACCATCTCTGTAACCCCCTCCAGCCCCTATGTCCCCTCCCTATCTCTGTTAACCCCCTCCAGCCCTACACCCCACATCTCTGTCACCACCTCCTGCCCCTACACTCCCTCCCGCCCCTCCACCCCCTCCCTATCTCTGTAACCCCCTCCGGCCCCTATACCCCCTCCCCATCTCTGTAACCCCCTCCGGCCCCATATCCCCTCCCCATCTCTGTAACCCCCTCCGGCCCCTACACCCCCTCCCTATCTCTGTAACCCCCTCCGGCCCCTACACCCCCTCCCTATCCCTGTAACCTCCTCCTGCCCCTACACCCCCTCCCTATCTCTGTAACCCTCCCCCACCACCTACACCCCTCCCTATCTCTGTAACCCCCTCCTGCCCCTACACCCCCTCCCTATCCCTGTAACCTCCTCCTGCCCCTACACCCCCTCCCTATCTCTGTAACCCTCCCCCACCACCTACACCCCTCCCTCCCTCTGTAACCCCCTCCAGCCCCTACACCCCCTCCCTATCTCTGTAACCCCCTCCAGCCCCTACACCACCTCCCTATCGCTGTAACCCCCCTCCAGCCCCTCCCTATCTCTGTAACCACCTACATCCCCTCCCTATCTCTGTAACCCCCTCCAGCCCCTACATCCCCTCCCTATCTCTGTAACCCCCTCCAGCCCCTATATCCCCTCCCTAACTCTGTCACCACCTCCTGCCCCTACACCCCCTCCCTATCTCTGTAACCCCCTCCAGCCCCTACACCCCCTCCCTATCTATGTTACCCCCCCTCCAGCACCTACACCCCCCATCTCTGTAACCCCCTCCAGCCCCTATATCCCCTCCCTAACTCTGTAACCACCTCCTGCCCCTACACCCCCTCCCTATCTCTGTAACCCCCTCCTGCCTCTACACCCCCTCCCTATCTCTGTAACCCCCACCAGACCCGACCCCCCTCCCTATCTCTGTAACCCCCTCCAGCCCCTACACCCCCTCCCTATCTCTGTCACCCCCTTTAGCCCCTAAACACCCTCCCTATCTCTGTAACCCCCTCTAGCCCCTACACCCCCCTCCCTATCTCTGTCACCCCCTCCAGCCCCTCCACCCCCTCCCTATCTCTGTAACCCCCTCTAGCCCCTACACCCCCTCCCTGTCTCTGTAACCCCCTCCAGCCCCTACACCCCCTCCCTATCTCTGTAACCCCCTCTAGCCCCTACACCCCCTCCCTGTCTCTGTAACCCCCTCCAGCCCCTACACCCCCTTCCTATCTCTGTAACCCCCTCCAGTCCCTACACCCCCTCCCTATCTCTGTAACCCCCTCCCGCCCCTACACCCCCTCCCTATCTCTGTAACCCCCTCCAGCCCCTACACCCCCTCCCTATCTCTGTAACCCCCTCCAGCCCCTACACCCCCCTCCAATTCCAGCCCCTTGACCATTCCCCGATTCCCATCGCTCCCCCATTGGGGGCAGTGCCTTCAGCTGCCTGAGCCCTGAGCTCAGGAACACCCCTCCCTGACTCCCCTTCCTGTGTCTCTCTGTCTGCTCCTTTCAGACCCTCCTTAAAACTGACATCTTTCTCTGAGCCCTGAATCGGACTCATCCTCATGTAGCATGATTCCTGAAGAGGGGCTCATCCCCGAAACGTCGATTCTCCTGCTCCTTGGATGCTGCCTGACCTGCTGCACTTCTCCAGCAACACATTGTTCAGCCCCACATTCTCATGTAGTGTCCTGTTTGATTACAATTACAGCAAGATACCTGTGGAATCTTAAACGGTTTTAAGGGGGGCTGGAAGCCATATCAATGCAGGTGTCCCAACTGATTATCCCAATTCCCTCCCAAACCACTGTTAAACGGGATTAATCTGTAAACTCCTGAACTGGCCCCAGCATCAGGTCCCTACTGTAGCCATGATGAGGCGATGGACACCATCAGGAGTCTGACTCGGACACATCTTAATGTCATATCTACACCTCAACCCCAATTCCTCACAAAGTGAAAAGGATGACCTACACCCAGGATGTGACTTGAAAATTTGCATTACAAAATCAAATCAGTGTTAGATACAGAGTACAGCTCCCTCTACTCTGTCCCCATCAAACACTCCCAGGACAGGGACAGCACGGGGTTAGATACAGGGTAAAGCTCCCTCTACACTGTCCCCAATCAAACACTCCCAGGACAGGGACAGCACGGGGTTAGATACAGGGTAAAGCTCCCTCTACACTGTCCCCATCAAACACTCCCAGGGACAGGGACAGCACGGGGTTAGATACAGAGTAAAGATCCCTCTACACTGTCCCCATCAAACCCTCCCAGGGACAGGGACAGCACGGGGTTAGATACAGGGTAAAGCTCCCTCTACACTGTTCCCCCCATCAAACACTCTCAGGGACAGGGACAGCAAGGGGTTAGATACAGAGTAAAGATCCCTCTACACTGTCCCCATCAAACACTCCCAGGGACAGGGACAGCACGGGGTTAGATACAGAGTAAAGATCCCTCTACACTGTCCCCATCAAACACTCCCAGGGACAGGGACAGCACGGGGTTAGATACAGAGTACAGCTCCCTCTACACTGTCCCCCCATCAAACACTCCCAGGGACAGGGACAGCATGGGGTTAGATACAGAGTACAGCTCCCTCTACACTGTCCCCCCATCAAACACTCCCAGGGACAGGGACAGCATGGGGTTAGATACAGAGTACAGCTCCCTCTACACTGTCCCCCCATCAAACACTCCCAGGACAGGGACAGCATGGGGTTAGATACAGAGTAAAGCTCCCTCTACACTGTCCCCCCATCAAACACTCCCAGGACAGGGATAGCATGGGGTTAGATACAGAGTAAAGCTCCCTCTACACTGTCCCCCCATCAAACACTCCCAGGACAGGGACAGCATGGGGTTAGATACAGAGTAAAGCTCCCTCTACACTGTCCCCCCATCAAACACTCCCAGGACAGGCACAGCACGGGGTTAGATATAAAACTTTGAAAGATGGAGAAGTGTTGTGGGGGAACCAACAAAACTTGTTGGTAAACAGGACACAAGTTGCTGAGTTGTGAGATTCTTTAAGGGTCATCCTGACCTCTCTAGCCTGACTGTTCTCCCCTTCGGCCTGTCGACATCTTCTCCCTCTCCAGTCCGAAGCTGCTCAGTGGGATCAGATTCTTCCATGGATGTGGTGGGATTGGCCTTGATGGCAGCTGCCCAGGCCCATCATGTAGCTAAGGACCTCCATGATGCCACTGAGCTTGTTCCTCACACAAGCAACAAAGAGGCCTCATGTTATCCCACTGTGTTCCAGATGGTCATTGCGCGTGCAGGATGTTGGAGATTATTGAACTAACTGTTGGATTTTTCTCTCACAGTGAACGGGAACACAAAGTGCAATGGCTCAAACTGTCCAAGACCAGTCACTCTCTTATTTCCAACCGTCGTCAGTCCAAAGACACCAGCTACTCTTGTCCCACCAACTGTAATTGGCCCAGTGACCACCACCAATCACACCACCCACGCTCCGGCCAATCACACCACCCAAGCTCCGGCCAATCACACCACCCACGCTCCGGCCAATCACACCACCCACGCTCCGGCCAATCACACCACCCACGCTCCGGCCAATCACACCACCCACGCTCCGGCCAATCACACCACCCACGCTCCGGCCAATCACACCACCCACGCTCCGGCCAATCACACCACCCACGCTCCGGCCAATCACACCACCCACGCTCCGGCCAATCACACCACCCACTCTCCGGCCAATCACACCACCCACGCTCCGGCCAATCACACCACCCACTCTCCGGCCAGTCACACCACCCGAGCTGTGTTACCCACGAGTGTGAGTCCAAGTCCTTCTCCAGAGATAGCCGTTGGAAGGTACAATGTGACCAACAACAAAACGGTCTGTGCGATGGCAAAGTTAGGGATACAATTCCGGGTCCAATATCAAACTGCAAAAAAACACGCGGTGAGTCAAAGTGGCCTCTGCCTCCTAATCCAAGAGACAGGAATAAAGTCAGAGGCAAGCATGTGTCTGTCAGGAATATCGTAAAGCTAACTCTACACTTTTAAACTGACAGTAAAGCCCCTTCTACACTTTTAAGATGACATGAAGAAGGGTGTAGACCAAAGTGTGCAGAGGACACTGAAGGTCTGCAGAGGGATATAGACAGGTCCAGTGAGTCGACAAAGATGGAGTACCATATTGGGAAATGGGAGCTCATCCAGTCTGGTAGGAATAACAGCAAAAGAGACGATTATTTAAACAGAGCAAGATTGCAGCATGCTGCTGTGCAGAGGGACCTGGGTGCCCTTGTGCAGGAAGCACAGGAAGTTGGTTTGCAGATGCAGCAGGTCATTAATACGGCAAATAGATATATGGTTGTTCATTGCTGGAGGGATGGAGTTTAAGAACGGGGAGGTTATACTGCAGCTGTACAGGGAGCTGGGGAGGCCACACCTGGAATACTGTGTACGGTTCTGGGGGTCTCCTTACTTGAGAAAGGTTGTCCTGGCACTGGAGGGGATGCAGTGGAGGTTCACTCGGTCGATTCTGGGGTTGAGAGGGTTGCCTTATGAGGAGAAATTGAGTCAACTGGGACTGTACATATTGGGGTTCTGAAGAATGAGGGGGGACTGTATAGAAACATCTAAACTGACCAAGGGAAGATAGAAGCAGGGAGGCTGTTTACGCTGCGGGGGGGGGGGACGGGAGGTGAAACTAGAACAAGGGGGCATAACCTCACAATACAGAGGGGGCAGATTTTGGATGAGCTGAGGAGGAACCTCTTCCCCCAGAGGGTTTGTGAATCTGTGGAGCCCAAGGAAGGCTACCACATTTAATCTTGATAGATGTTTGAAGAGTACATGAATGAAGGGTTATGGTGAGTGGGTGGGGAAATGGAGCGGAGTCCATGATCTGACTGAATGACAGAGTGGGCTCGAGGAGCCTACCCCTCCTCCTGGGTCTTATGTACATCTATGCTCTTAAACTGAAAGGAAGCTGCTAGTAAATGTCACCTGTTGCTGTCCCCACCAAAAACCCCCCAGGGACCGGGACAGCACGGGGTTAGAGACAGAGTAAAGCCCCCTCTACACTGTCCCCACCAAAAACCCCCCAGGGACCGGGACAGCACGGGGTTAGAGACAGAGTAAAGCTCCCTCAACACTGTCCCCACCAAAAAAAAACCCCAGGGACCAAGACAGCACGGGGTTAGAGACAGAGTAAAGCCCCCTCTACACTGACCCCACCAAAAAACCCCCAGGGACCGGGACAGCACGGGGTTAGAGACAGAGTAAAGCTCCCTCTACACTGTCCCCACCAAAAACCCCCCAGGGACCGGGACAGCACGGGGTTAGAGACAGAGTAAAGCCCCCTCTACACTGTCCCCACCAAAAACCCCCCAGGGACCGAGACAGCACGGGGTTAGAGACAGAGTAAAGCCCCCTCTACACTGTCCCCACCAAAAACCCCCCAGGGACCGAGACAGCACGGGGTTAGAGACAGAGTAAAGCCCCCTCTACACTGTCCCCACCAAAAACCCCCCAGGGACCGAGACAGCACGGGGTTAGAGACAGAGTAAAGCCCCCTCTACACTGACCCCACCAAAAAACCCCCAGGGACCGGGACAGCACGGGGTTAGAGACAGAGTAAAGCCCCCTCTACACTGTCCCCACCAAAAACCCCCCAGGGACCGAGACAGCACGGGGTTAGAGACAGAGTAAAGCCCCCTCTACACTGTCCCCACCAAAAAACCCCCAGGGACCGGGACAGCACGGGGTTAGAGACAGAGTAAAGCCCCCTCTACACTGTCCCCACCAAAAACCCCCCAGGGACCGAGACAGCACGGGGTTAGAGACAGAGTAAAGCCCCCTCTACACTGTCCCCCATCAAACACTCCCAGGGACAGGGACATCACAGGGTTAGAGACAGAGTAAAGCTCCCTCTACACTGTCCCCACCAAAAACCCCCCAGGGACCGGGACAGCACGGGGTTAGAGACAGAGTAAAGCTGCCTCAACACTGTCCCCATCAAACACTCCCAGGGACAGGGACAGCACAGGGTTAGAGACAGAGTAAAGCTCCCTCTACACTGTCCCCACCAAAAAACCTCCCAGGACAGGGACAGCACGGGGTTAGATACACAGTAAAGCTCCCTCTACACTGTCCCCATCAAACACTCCCAGGACAGGGACAGCACAGGGTTAGAGACAGGGTAAAGCTCTCTCTACTATCTTGCCCATGGTGAACGGTTTAAGATCAGATTAGTTACATTCAAACAGGAATTGGCCTCTGATGGGGTGTTTAAGTCTGATGCGGTGTGTTTGACAGCAGGGATTTCAAAGGTTAACGCCCATGCCATCCCCCTGCTAGCTCTTAGAGTGTGGTTACAAAGCGGCTAAACTGTTAGCGATGAGTTTGATTGGATTCTGTTTGTTATTCACAGGCCTGGGGAGTATTCTTTATTGAGCCCAACAGGACTCAGGCCGCTGGGATATGTAGCACTGGGTCAGTCGTCATGAACCTCACTTTCCCAGAAGGATTCCTTACTTTCACTTTCAAGAAGGTGAGTAATTAAAAAGCCGGAACCCGAAATATCCAAGAACACTCTCCCTAACCCAGGGCTCACTGGGACAGTGATCAGGAACCCCCCCCTAACCCAGGGCTCACTGGGACAGTGATCAGGAAACCCCCCCTAACCCAGGGCTCACTGGGACAGTGATCAGGAATTCCCCCCTAACCCAGGGCTCACTGGGACAGTGATCAGGAATCCCCCCCTAACCCCGGGCTCACTGGGACAGTGATCAGGAATCCCCCCCTAACCCAGGGCTCACTGGGACAGTGATCAGGAATCCTCCCTAACCCAGGGCCTCACTGGGACAGTGATCAGGAATCCTCACTGGGACAGTGATCAGGAACCCCCCCCGTACCCAGGGCTCACTGGGACAGTGATCAGGAATCCCCCCCTAACCCAGGGCTCACTGGGACAGTGATCAGTAATCCCCCCCTAACCCAGGGCTCACTGGGACAGTGATCAGGAATCCCCCCCCCAACCCAGGGCTCACTGGGACAGTGATCAGGAACCCCCCCCGTACCCAGGGCTCACTGGGACAGTGATCAGGAATCCCCCCCTAACCCAGGGCTCACTGGGACAGTGATCAGGAATCCCCCCCTAACCCAGGGCTCACTGGGACAGTGATCAGGAATCCCCCCCTAACCCAGGGCTCACTGGGACAGTGATCAGGAATCACCCCCGAAACCAGGGCTCACTGGGACAGTGATCAGGAATCCTCCCTAACCCAGGGCTCACTGGGACAGTGATCAGGAATCCTCCCTAACCCAGGGCTCACTGGGACAGTGATCAGGAATCCCCCCCGAAACCAGGGCTCACTGGGACAGTGATCAGGAATCCCCCCTAACCCAGGCCTCACTGGGACAGTGATCAGGAATCCCCCCTAACCCAGGGCTCACTGGGACAGTGATCAGGAATCCCCCCCTAACCCAGGGCTCACTGGGACAGTGATCAGGATTCCCCCCCCTCCCCTAACCCAGGGCTCACTGGGACAGTGATCAGGAATCCCCCCCTAACCCAGGGCTCACTGGGACTTGTACTAATTGCTTTAAAATCTCAACAATGAAACGATACCAGATGGACCCCCAGCATCAATCTTGAAACCTGAAAAGACACGGCAGAAACAGCCCTGTTGACCCTGCAAAGTCCCCCTCACTAACGTCTGGGGGCTCATGTCAAAGTTGGGAGAGCTGTCTCCCAGACTAGTCAAGCAACAGCCTGCCATAGTTGTACACACGGTCTCAATCCTTGCACACCCCAGCATCACCATCCCTGGGTATGTTCTGCCCCAACAGGACACAACCAGGAGAGGTGGCACCTCACTGGGATACAGGAGGGAGGGGGATGTTCTCGGAGTCCTCCACATTGACTCTGGACCCCATGAAGTCTCATGGCTTCAGGTTAAACATGGTCAAGGAAATCCCCTGCTGATTCCCATGGCCCGTCCTCCCTCGGCTCCCGGGCCCGTATCCTCCATGTTGAACAACGTTTGGAGGAAGCGCTGGGGGTGGCAGGGTCACCGAATGTCCTCTGGGTGAGGAATTTCAGTGTCTCACCATCAGAGTAGCTCAGCAGCAGCATTACTGATGGAGCTCGGTGGGTCATAAAGGACACAGCTGTTAGACTGGGTTTGCAGCAAGTGGCGAAGGAATCAATAAGAAAGAAAACCAGAGCTGACCTCCTCCTTCCCAATCTGCCAGCTGCAGATACATCTGTCCATGACAGGATCAGTAAGAGTGACCACTGCACAGTCCTTGTGGAGACAAAGTCTCACCTCCACATTGAGAATCCCCTCCATCGGGTTGGGTGGCACTATCACCGTGCTCAATGGGACAGACTTCAAACAGATCGAGCAACTTCACACTGGACATCCATGAGGCACTGAGGGTCATCAACAGCAGCAGGACTGTCCTCCAGTATAATCTGTAACCTCACGGTCCGGCATATCCCTCACTCAGCCATTACCATCAAGCCAAGGGATCGACCTGGTTCAATGGGGAGTGTGGGACAGCATGCCAGGAGCAGCACCAGGCGTACGAGGTTTTGCACTGAAGTAATATTCAAATAGCATTCGTCACACAAATACCAGACAACTGACTATCATCAATAAAAGACAGTCTAACCATTGCCCCTTGACGTTCAATGGTGTTGCCATCACTGTCTCCCACTATCAATATACTTGGGATTAACCTGAAACTGAACAGAATTTTCCCTATAAAATACAGTGACTGCTAGAGCAGGGTAGAGGCTGGGAGTCCTGCAGCGAGTAACTCCCCTCCTGACTCCCCCCCCAAAGCCTGTCCCACCATCTACAAGGTACAAGTCAGGAGGGTGAGGGAATACTCCCCACTTGCCCCTGGATGGGGGCAGCTCCAACAACACTCAAGAAGCTCGACACCATCCAGGGACAAAGCAGCCCCCACTTGATTGGCCCCACACCCACAAACACCCCCTCCCTCCCTTACCCACCGACGCTCAGTAACAGCAGTGTGTACCAGCTACAAGATGCACTGCAGAAACTCACCAAAGATCCTCAGGCAGCACCTTCCAAACCCACAGCCACTTCCATCTAGAAGGACAAGGGGCAGCAGATACAGGGGAACCCCACCCCCTGCAAGTTCCCCTCCGAGCCCCTCACTATCCTGACTTGGAAATATATCACCGTTCCCTCAGTGTGGCTGGGTCAGAATCCTGGGATTCCCTCCCTCAGGGACATTGTGGGTCTACCCTCCAGCACATGGACTGCAGTGGGTCAAGAAGGCAGCTCACCCCCACCTTCTCAAGGGGGGCAACTAGGGACGGGGCAAGAAATACCAACATTCCTTAAGTGAATATATCACAGATAAGCACTGGTTGTGAGTTGACCTTTTTGGATTAAATTGGTGTCGGGGTGACCAGTGGCAACAGAAGGGGTCAGGGGTCACAGAGTGAAGTTCACTGGTAAGTCTGCAACTTATTTCTGTTCTGCATCCTGACACTGTCCGTCTGTCTCCACAGGACAGCAAGCAACGAACCTTCTATCTGAGTGGCGTTCACAGTGAGCTGACCTACAGGTTTCCTGGTGCAGCCGGTGAGTTCACAGCCCTATACCTCAGCCCCCACTTGGTCATAACGGCCAGGCTTTGGATAATCAGACAACGCAGATTGCAAAAGCTCAGCACGTCTGGCAGCTTCTGTGGAGAGACAGGGAGAGACTGAACTCTTCACCACACTGTGTTTCAGAGACACACACTGACTGACCTGCTCAGCAGCTCCAGCAGCTTCTGCTTTTATTGACGATTGTCAGTTTCTGCAGGATATTGGTTTTGCCTTCAGACAGCACCAGCTAAACCTCCCAAGGGGCCCCCACAGCATGGTAACCAAACTAGCATCCAGTCCAACCCAGATAACCACAAGAAACATCCTACAGGGACAAGGGGAAGAAGTGTTGGGAGGTTCAGAGAGGGGGTTCCAGAGCTCAGGGCTCAGGCAGCTGGAGGCACAACCCCCCAATGGGGGAGCGATGGGAATCGGGGGATGGTCAAGGGGCTGGAATTGGAGGGGATTACAGAGATAGGGAGGGGGTGTAGGGGCTGGAGGGGGTTACAGAGATAGGGAGGGGGTGTAGGGGGTTACAGAGATAGGGAGGAGGTGTAGGGACTGGAGGGTGTTACAGAGATAGGGAGGGGGTGTAGGGACTGGAGGGGGTTACAGAGATAGGGAGGGGGTGTAGGGGCCGGAGGGGGTCACAGAGATAGGGATGGGGTATAGGGGCTGGAGGGGGTTACAGAGATAGGGAGGGGGTGTAGGGGCTGGAGGGGGTTACAGAGATAGGGAGGGGGTGTAGGGGCTGGAGGGGGTTACAGAGATAGGGAGGGGGTGTAGGGGGTTACAGAGATAGGGAGGGGGTGTAGGGGCCGGAGGGGGTCACAGAGATAGGGATGGGGTATAGGGGCTGGAGGGGGTTACAGAGATAGGGAGGGGGTGTAGGGGCTGGAGGGGGGTTACAGAGATAGGGAGGGGGTGTAGGGGCTGGAGAAGGTTAATGTGATTATGGGGGGGCGGGGGGGGGAGGGGGTGGAGGCTGACCCAGGTTGGGATGGAGGGAGAAGACCGTGTGATTTGATCTGGTGGTTGCGATGCCCTGACTAACGTGTGTGTGTCTGACCTGGATAGGAGCCAGCCGCTACACTGCACACAACTACAGCCTGACAATGCTGCAGGCCCACCTCGGCCATTCCTACAGCTGCTCCAACCAATCAGTGAGGGCCAGCAGCACCTACTGGGTCGACCTGGAGGACCAACAGGTTCAAGTCTTCAATATCGCCAAGGACCACCAGTTCGGAGCAGGTAACACCACCTCCTGCATTGCGGTAGCGCCTTGAATCAGCTTCACAATCACCAAGCAACTTTCAGATCTGGGCAGGGTTATACGTTGAGGAATTCAGCAGCTGGTTTAGGATGGGGAGGGAGGAGAGCAAGACCTCCCACCGTCTCCCAAATACGGTGTGTGACCCAGGGAGTAGGGGGCAGGTATGGGCTGTCATGGGGAGGCGGGGTGGGGTTGGGTGGGGGGGAAGGGAGGGAGAGGTTCAGCATATAAGGGGATTGGGCTGGGGGTAGGTGGATGAGAGGGGTGCTTGAGGGGAGGGGGAGGTGATAGGTGCGGTGGGATTGAGGGTCTGTGGGGTCGATACTGTGTGGGAACCAGTGTATCATCTCTCTTCCTCCCTTCTTCCCCACTCCCCCCCCCTCCCAGCGGAGCTGTGCCCCCAGGACAAGAAGTTGCCCGTCGTCATCATCGTGGTGGTAGTGATCCTTGTGATCCTGATCTTGGTGATCGTGGCCTATCTCATTGGCAGGAAGAGGCACCCAGCCGGCTACCAGAGCATCTGACCGGGCAACACCAGGCCCCACCCCTCACCTACACCCCCCCCCCTCCCCTGCACCCTCCCTCACACACACATCCCCCACAACCACACCATCCCTACATACACACACACACACACACCCTCAGCCTGAGGTGATGGAGTGGGGGCAGGGACTTGGGGTCAGGGGTTAGGGCAGAGTACAGAATGTGGGGTTGGGGGTAGAGCAGGAGGAGATTGTGGGGTCAGGGGTTAGGGCAGGAAGGGAGCTGGGCAGATGTTTGGGCTAAGGGGTTTACTGGGGGGGATGAGGGGACAAAGGGAGAGGTTATTGGGGGGAGGGGGAGGTTATTGGGGTTAGGGGAGTGGGTTTGAGGCTACTCTCCAATGATCGGGGGAGGGGGATTGGGTTGGGGGAGGGGGTGGTTGGGATCCATTGGAAAACCAAGGAATGAAATGAGTGGCAGCTCCGTTTGGGAGCAGGGAACAGATCTCCACTTCTCTCTCTCTCTCTCTCTCGCTCTCTCTCTCTCTCATCTCTCCAACCCTGCCCTTCACCCCCACCCTGTTCCCAAAAAACAACTTGATGTGGAGGAGGGAATGGTGTCCGCTGCTGGGGTTATTTTAGGGGGGGGGGGGGGGGGGGGGGCGGGGAAAGGAACTTTGCTTGATATATGTTTTTCCTGAAAGAGAGAGAGAGAGAGAGAGAGTGTCTGTGTGTGCACGCCTGTGTGTGCACTGTCTGTCTTTGTGTGTCAGTGCGAGTGTGTGTGGGTGGTGTGTGGTCGGGGCAGGGGGTTGATGGGAGGTAGGAGAGAGTCTCCCAGTCAATCAGGACGAGATAACGTTCAAAAGGGAATCAGGAAACCAAAGGGAAAGATTTGCAAGGTCAGCAGGGACAAAGCACAGGGTAGGGAATGATGGGCAGAAAGACTTCGGAATGTGCCTTCGAGCTCCCCAGCTTTAGCCCCATGAGTCACACTTGCCTTTGAACCTGGGTCATGCTGACAGGCACACACTCAATACAAAATAACAACGTTTTTAACTTTGTTGATTATGTAGTTGTAATACAAATATTCTGTGTTAAAGATCAGGCTTTCAGTTCCGTCTTTCTCTCTCGCTCTCTCTGTAAAACTGCACATGATCTCATCACGTGGGCCATCGGGAGAAACCGGTTCTGAAGTTGCTCCGACTTTACCCAGTGCAGTCAGCTGCAGGAGCTTGTACAACCACAACCATAATCACAGTGACAGCCATTTCCTGTCAGCGCAACCAACGCACTGTTCATTTCAGTATTCCAAGGTCTCATCATAGACTGAGTGTCAGCCTCTCACCGTGTGGGGGAATCACAGACACAGACCCCCTGTCCCGTCACTGTGTGGGGGAATCACAGACACAGACCCCCATCCCGTCACCGTGTGGGGGGTATCACAGACACAGTCCCCTGTCCTGTCACCGTGTGGGGGAATCACAGACACAGACCCCCGTCCCCTCACCGTGTGGTGGAATCACAGACACAGACCCCCTGTCCCGTCACTGTGTGGGGGAATCACAGACACAGACCCCCGTCCCGTCACCGTGTGGGGGAATCACAGACACAGACCCCCGTCCCGTCACCGTGTGGGGGAATCACAGACACAGACCCCCGTCCTGTCACCGTGTGGGGGAATCACAGACACAGACCCCCATCCCGTCACCGTGTGGAGGAATCACAGACACAGACCCAGACCCCCGTCCCGTCACCGTGTGGGGGAATCACAGACACAGACCCCCGTCCCGTCACCGTGTGGGGGATATCACAGACACAGACCCCCGTCCCGTCACCGTGTGGGGGAAATCACAGACCCCTGTCCCGTCACCGTGGGAATGTTTAACAGCTGGGTTGAGAGAGTTACTGAGACAGCAGACTGGACCATGTGAATGTGGAAACAGTGGTACATTAAAGCCAAATGTCATCTTCGTAGCATCTTGGATTCAGGGAAGAGATTGTACCAAGACTGTCATCTCATTCAGCTGCTGTATGACCACAAGAACGGGAGATTGTGAGAAGGAAAAGATCAGATCAAATCACATTTCTGCACCTCCTTCCTCCACTCTCGCACTTGCCTCCAAGTCGAGGCCGAGCTGTGAGAGACTGGCCGTGTTGGAGAGAGCAAACTTCACCAACCAGGACACATCACAACGGATCAATCCAGCCTCCAGCGACGCACTGAGGGACAAACTGGAGTGCTCATCGTGGACAACACACTGGTGATCTTCAAAATAGTCAGCACAGGATCTGCTATATGCACCTGGGAGGAAGGATAGACTTCATAACTGCATCTGCTCCCTCAGCACTGACCCTCCGACAGTGCGGCACTCCCTCAGCACTGACCCTCCGACAGTGCGGCACTCCCTCAGCACTGACCCTCCGACAGTGCGGCACTCCCTCAGCACTGACCCTCCGACAGTGCGGCACTCCCTCAGCACTGACCCTCAGACAGTGCGGCACTCCCTCAGCACTGACCCTCAGACAGTGCGGCACTCCCTCAGCACTGACCCTCCGACAGTGCGGCACTCCCTCAGCACTGACCCTCCGACAGTGCGGCACTCCCTCAGCACTGACCCTCCGACAGTGCGGCACTCCCTCAGCACTGACCCTCCGACAGTGCGGCACTCCCTCAGCACTGACCCTCTGACAGTGCCCACTCCCTCAGCACTGACCCTCCGACAGTGCCCACTCCCTCAGCACTGACCCTCCGACAGTGCCCACTACCTCAGCACTGACCCTCCGACAGTGCGGCACGCCCTCAGCACTGACCCTCCGACAGTGCCCACTCCCTCAGCACTGACCCTCCGACAGTGCGGCACTCCCTCAGCACTGACCCTCCGACAGTGCCCACTCCCTCAGCACTGACCCTCCGACAGTGCCCACTCCCTCAGCACTGACCCTCCGACAGTGCCCACTCCCTCAGCACTGACCCTCCGACAGTGCGGCACTCCCTCAGCACTGACCCTCCGACAGTGCCCACTCCCTCAGCACTGACCCTCCGACAGTGCGGCACGCCCTCAGCACTGACCCTCCGACAGTGCCCACTCCCTCAGCACTGACCCTCCGACAGTGCGGCACTCCCTCAGCACTGACCCTCCGACAGTGCCCACTCCCTCAGCACTGACCCTCCGACAGTGCCCACTCCCTCAGCACTGACCCTCCGACAGTGCCCACTCCCTCAGCACTGACCCTCCGACAGTGCGGCACTCCCTCAGCACTCACCCTCCGACAGTGCCCACTCCCTCAGCACTCACCCTCCGACAGTGCCCGCTCCCTCAGCACTGACCCTCCGACAGTGCACACTCCCTCAGCACTCACCCTCCGACAGTGCCCGCTCCCTCAGCACTGACCCTCCGACAGTGCCCGCTCCCTCAGCACTGACCCTCTGACAGTGCAGCACTCCCTCAGCACTGACCCTCCAACAGTGCCCGCTCCCTCAGCACTGACCCTCTGACAGAGCGGCACTCCCTCAGCACTGACCCTCCGACAGTGCGGCACTCCCTCAGCACTGACCCTCCGACAGTGCCCGCTCCCTCAGCACTGACCCTCCGACAGTGCGGCACTCCCTCAGCACTGACCCTCTGACAGTGCAGCACTCCCTCAGCACTGACCCTCCGACAGTGCGGCACTCCCTCAGCACTGACCCTCCGACAGTGCCCGCTCCCTCAGCACTGACCCTCCGACAGTGCCCACTCCCTCAGCACTGACCCTCCGACAGTGCCCACTCCCTCAGCACTGACCCTCCGACAGTGCCCGCTCCCTCAGCACTGACCCTCCGACAGTGCCCGCTCCCTCAGCACTGACCCTCCGACAGTGCCCGCTCCCTCAGCACTGACCCTTCCTTCTGAGTCGAGGAATGGCGCTGACTATTCAGAAAGTTTTGGAATGGTGGAACAGGAATGGGAAAGGGCAGGAAAGACAGACAGAGGGTGATCTCACAGCCAGATCTCGAAGGTTGTCATGAACCTCCTGTAATACCCAAAAAAGCTGCAGAGATTTTTGTCAGAGCAAAATGTCAACCAGTTTCACAGGAATACAACATTAGCTTGAACTGATAAACAAAAATCCCATCGACACTGCAAACTGCGATTAACACTAAATGTAATGGAAAAACTCACTAGCTGAGGCAGCATCGGGCAGATTAATGTTTCAAACACAAAACCAATTCACTTTCGAAATAAGTAGATGTGAAAACTGACAATAAGCCAAATCACATTAGGGTCAGGGGTCAAAAATGCAAGATCTAACAAGGCAGCATGTGAGGCGGTTACAGAGATAGGGAGGGTTGTAGGGGCAGGAGGGGGTTACAGAGATAGGGAGGGGGTGTAGGGGAGGGAGGGGGTTACAGAGATAGGGAGGGAGTGTAGGGGCTGGAGGGGGTTACAGAGATAGGGAGGGGGTGTAGGGGCTGGAGGGGGTTACAGAGATAGGGAGGGGGTGTAGGGGCTGGAGGGGGTTACAGAGATAGGGAGGGGGTGTAGGGGCTGGAGGGGGTTACAGAGATAGGGAGGGTTGTAGGGGCAGGAGGGGGTTACAGGGATAGGGAGGGGGTTACAGAGATAGGGAGGGGGTGTAGGGGCTGGAGGGGGTTACAGAGATAGGGAGGGTTGTAGGGGCAGGAGGGGGTTACAGGGATAGGGAGGGGGTGTAGGGGTTGGAGGAGGTTACAGAGATAGGGAGGGGGTGTAGGGGCTGGAGGGGGTTACAGAGATAGGGAGGGGGTGTAGGGGCTGGGGGGGGTTACAGAGATAGGGAGGGGGTGTAGGGGCTGGAGGGGGTTACAGAGATAGGGAGGGGGTGTAGGGGCTGGGGGGGGTTACAGAGATAGGGAGGGGGTGTAGGGGCTGGAGGGGGTTACAGAGATAGGGAGGGGGTGTAGGGGCTGGAGGGGGTTACAGAGATAGGGAGGGGGTGTAGGGGCTGGGGGGGGTTACAGAGATAGGGAGGGGGTGTAGGGGCTGGAGGGGGTTACAGAGATAGGGAGGGGGTGTAGGGGCTGGAGGGGGTTACAGAGATAGGGAGGGGGTGTAGGGGCTGGAGGGGGTTACAGAGATAGGGAGGGGGTGTAGGGGCAGGAGGGGGGTTACAGAGATAGGGAGGAGTGTAGGGGCTGGAGGGGGTTACAGAGATAGGGAGGAGTGTAGGGGCTGGAGGGGGTCACAGAGATAGGGAGGGGGGTGCAGGGGCTGGAGGGGGTTACAGAGAGAGGGAGGTGATTGGTGTGAATGTGGTGCACAGAAAGATTCCAATCATGTTCAGGGGAAGCTGGAGTGGGCGTGGCCAAGCCCCGGAACCTTTCCGCCGGGGGGGCGGGGCCGGGGGCCGTGACGCCGCACGGACACTTCCGGCGGCGGACCGGAAGCAGCCGATTCTCGGGCCGATCGAATGGCGGCCGCCGCGATGCTGAGGTCGCTGGCGCTCAAATTCTTCCTGACGGAGAAATGCTACGAGGAATTCTTCCTGGAGTTTAACTTGTTGGACGGTGAGGACCCGCGGAAAGGGATCGTCCCTCTCTCCGTCCCGGCATTTCTGGGTCGCGGGCTTCCATCCGGGGATCGCTCCGATTGGTCCGTTCAATTCCGCCGCGGCCAATCCAAAGGCGGGGTGCGGCCACCCGCTTCCTCATTGGTTCCCGCCGCCGTCCGTTAGGACGCATTCCCGCCCTCTTAAAGACATCACGTCCCTCCTATAATTTACGGTCCTTGGACCTTTAATGAACCAGTCATTGGTTGAACCTGAACCTCCACCTGGTGGAAGATTCCAGAAGGGCCGCAGAATATCTCACTTCAGAGTTCACGGGTCAGCCATTTACAGCAGAGATGAGGAGGAATTATTTTGGAGAGTTGTAGAATTCCGACAATGTGGGAGCAGGCCATTCAGCCCTTCGGGGGTGCACTGACCCTCCAAATAGCATCCCACCTGGACCCATCTCTCCCTGTAGCCCTGCCTTTCCCGTGATTAATCCACCCTAACCTGCACATCCCTGGGCACTATGGGACAATTTCCCATGGCCAATCCACCCTAACCTGCACATCCCTGGGCACTATGGGACAATTTCCCATGGCCAATCCACCCTAACCTGCACATCCCTGGACACTATGGGACAATTTCCCATGGCCAACCCACCCTAACCTGCACATCCCTGGACACTATGGGACAATTTCCCATGGCCAACCCACCCTAACCTGCACATCTCTGGACACTATGGGACAATTTCCCATGGCCAATCCATCCTAACCTGCACATCTCTGGACACTATGGGACAATTTCCCATGGCCAATCCATCCTAACCTGCACATCTCTGGACACTATGGGACAGTATCCCATGGCCAATCCACCCTAACCTGCACATCCCTGGACACTATGGGACAATTTCCCATGGCCAACCCACCCTAACCTGCACATCTCTGGACACTATGGGACAATTTCCCATGGCCAACCCACCCTAACCTGCACATCCCTGGACACTATGGGACAATTTCCCATGGCCAACCCACCCTAACCTGCACATCTCTGGACACTATGGGACAATTTCCCATGGCCAATCCACCCTAACCTGCACATCCCTGGACACTATGGGACAATTTCCCATGGCCAATCCACCCTAACCTCCACATCCCTGGGCACTATGGGACAATTTCACGGCACGGTGGCACAGTGGTTAGTACTGCTGCCTCACAGCGCCAGAGACCCGGGTTCAATTCCCGCCTCAGGCGACTGACTGTGTGGAGTTTGCACATTCTCCCCGTGGGTTTCCTCCGGGTGCTCCGGTTTCCTCCCACAGTCCAAAGATGTGCAGGTCAGGTGAATTGGCCATGTTAAATTGCCCGTAGTGTTAGGTAAGGGGTAGATGTAGGGATATGGGTGGGTTGCGCTTCGGCGGGGCGGTGTGGACTTGTTGGGCCGAAGGGCCTGTTTCCTCACTGTAAGTAATCTAATCTAATCAATTTCCCATGGCCAATCCACCCTAACCTGCACATCTTTGGACTGTGGGAGGAAACCCACGCAGACACGGGGAGAATGTGCAAACTCCACACAGACAGTCACCCGAGGCTGGAATCGAACCTGGGTCCCTGGCGCTGTGAGGCAGCCGTGCTAACCACTGAGTCCTCTCGGAGAGAATGACTCTTGACCGTAGAAGGTTGTGGAAGCTAGTACGTTGATGGCTGAGATCAGCAAGAGTATCACAGATTTTGGGCATTGGGGCAGGAAAGTGGAGCAAGCATGACGGGCTGAATGGCCTGTTCTCCACCCCCATCTTATGTTCTTGACCTGTTGTTTGCCCTCTTGCCGCCTCTGCACAAATCTCTCTGCTCAGCCCCCAGTCTGCGAACAGAATAAAAGTCAAGCCCTTCCATCCCCACTGACACCGCCCTCATCAGACTCTCCTGGGATGGGGACAGTACCAGGTTAAGCCCATATACCCCCTCCCTATCTCTGTAACCCCCTCCAGCCCCTACACCCCCTCCCTATCTCTGTAACCCCCTCCAGCCCCTACATCCTCTCCCTATCTCTGTAACCCCATCCAATCCTTACACCCCCTCCCTATATCTGTAACCCCCTCCAGCCCCTACACCCCCTCCCTATCTCTGTAACCCCCTTCAGCCCCTCCACCCCCTCCCTATCTCTGTAACCTCCTCCAGCCCCTACACCCCCTCCCTATCTCTGTAACCCCCTCCAGCCCCTACACCCCCTCCCTATCTCTGTAACCCCCTACACCCCCTCCCTATCTCTGTAACCCCCTACACCCCCTCCCTATCTCTGTAACCTCCTCCAGCCCCTACACCCCCTCCCCATCTCTGTAACCCCATGCAGCCCCTACATCCCCTCCCTATCTCTGTAACCCCCTCCAGCCCCTGCACCCCCTCCCTATCTCTGTAACCCCCTCCAGCCCCTACACCCCCTCCCTATCTCTGTAACCCCCTCCTGCCCCTTCCCCCCCCTCCCTATCTTTGTGACCCCCTCCAACCCCTACACCCCCTCCCTATATCTGTAACCCCCTCCCTATCTCTGTAACCCCCTCCAGCCCCTACACCCCCTCCCTATCTCTGTAACCCCCTCCAGTCCCTACACCCCCTCCCTATATCTGTAACCCCCTCCCTATCTCTGTAACCCCCTCCAGCCCCTACATCCCTCCCTATCTCTGTAACCTTCCCTATCTCTGTAACCCCCCTCCAGCCCCTACACCCCCTCCCTATCTCTGTAACCCCCTCCAGTCCCTACACCCCCTCCCTATCTCTGTAACCCCTTTCAGCCCCTCCAGCCCCTCCCTATCTCTGTAACCCCCTCCTGCCCCTTCCCCCCCTCCCTATCTCTGTGACCCCCTCCAACCCCTACACCCCCTCCCTATATCTGTAACCCCCTCCCTATCTCTGTAACCCCCTCCAGCCCCTACATCCCTCCCTATCTCTGTAACCCCCTCCAGTCCCTACACCCCCTCCCTATCTCTGTCACCCCCTCCAGCCCCTACACCCCCTCCCTATCTCTGTAACCCCCTCCAGCCCCTACACCCCCTCCCTGTCTCCCCACCCCCTTGAGATTCTGCTTGAAGCCTGAACATTCCCCTGGGTGACCCGGTCAGTGGCTGGGTCTCTGACAGTGAAGCCGCTGTGTTGTTTTGTGGATGTGAAAGGTGCTTGAGCAATGCAGTTTCTGGCTGACAGTGGGTGCTCCGCCCACAGTGGAGTGTGGTGGGATCGTTCTGTGCAGACCCAGCATTAACGCTGCTCCTGTTTTTGCTTTTGTCTCCAGTTCCCTGCCTGAAACTTCTGCTCAGCAAAGTCCTGGGACTGTCCATCATCGCAGGATCCGTGATGGGTACGTGAGGCCGGAACCAATCAGATCCCACCAATGTATTCATTCACACTGTGGGGGGGGTGTCACTCTCTGTTTCCTGGCCCCTGTTGCCCTGAGGTTGGTTTCCTGAGTCAGTCCAGGGAAGGTGAACAGCAAAGGGTGGGGCATTTCAACACGAGGGTGCATCGGATTGAGGAGAGGGCTGTTTTCGCTGGAGCGTCGGAGCTGAGGGGGGGTCCTTATAAAATCATGACGGACATGGATAGGATAAATAGGCAAAGTCTTTTCCCTGGGGGTGGGGGAGTCCAGAACTAAAGGGCATAGGTTTGGGGTGAGAGGGGAAAGATATAAAAAAGACCTAAGGGGCAACTTTTTCACCCAGAGGGTGGTACGTGTATGGAATGAGCTGCCAGAGGATGTGGTGGAGGCTGGTACAATGACAGCATTTAAAAGGCATTTGGATGGGTATATGAATAGGAAGGGTTTGGAGGGATATGGGCCAGGAGCAGTTTGGGACTGGTTTAGTTTGGGATAATGGTTGGCACGGACTGGTTGGGCCGAAGGGTCTGTTTCCATGCTCTATGACGCTATCTGGATTTTCCAGTTGCAGAATCTTCGGCTGCCTGGCCCTGGAGCTCTGGAATTCCCCTTTTCCTAAACCCCCATCTCCGTTAAACTGAACTCTCTCCCGCGTGCGAGGTTACTGCCCGAGTCTCACTCTTCTGCGTCTGACCATGTGGCATTTCAGGAGGTTTCACTAAATCTCCGGTGCTATATAAATGCAGTTTGTGTTGGAGGTTGCTCGGCCCCGTTTTCCCGTTGGGGAATGTTGCTGGTTGGGAGGGAGGATCCGAGTGGGAAGCTGATGTCGGAGTGAGGGTGGGGACGGTCAGTCCACAGGGTCCCCGCTGGCTGTAGATTGAGAGTGAGCTTGCTGTCTCCTTTTTCCAGTCAAACTCCCTCAGATATTAAAGATTGTGAGGGCACGGAGCACGGAGGGCCTCAATTTTAACTCAATTCTCCTGGAAATGCTAGCCATCACCGGCACCATGGTTTACGGGATGAGGAACTTATTCCCCTTCAGGTACGTCCAATTTCCAACACTCAAACCGGTCATTTGGCCCGTCGGCCAAGAGCGTGTCCCACAATCCCAACCCCCTCTCTCCCCATTCCCCAGGGGAGAGCGTGTCCCACATTCCCAACCCCCTCTCTCCCCATTCCCCAGGGAAGAGTGAGTCCCACATTCCCAACCCCCTCTCTCCCCAGTCCCCAGGGAAGAGCGTGTCCCACATTCCCAACCCCCTCTCTCCCCATTCCCCAGGGGAGAGCGTGTCCCACAATCCCAACCCCCTCTCTCCCCATTCCCCAGGGGAGAGCGTGTCCCACATTCCCAACCCCCTCTCTCCCCAGTCCCCAGGGAAGAGCGTGTCCCACATTCCCAACCCCCTCTCTCCCCATTCCCAACCCCCTCTCTCCCCAAGCCCCAGGGGAGAGCGTGTCCCACATTCCCAACCCCCTCTCTCCCCATTCCCCAGGGAAGAGTGAGTCCCACAATCCCAACCCCCTCTCTCCCCATTCCCCAGGGGAGAGCGTGTCCCACATTCCCAACCCCCTCTCTCCCCATTCCCCAGGGGAGAGCGTGTCCCACATTCCCAACCCCCTCTCTCCCCATTCCCAACCCCCTCTTTCCCCATTCCCCAGGGGAGAGCGTGTCCCACATTCCCAACCCCCTCTCTCCCCATTCCCCAGGGAAGAGTGAGTCCCACAATCCCAACCCCCACTCTCCCCATTCCCCAGGGGAGAGCGTGTCCCACATTCCCAACCCCCTCTCTCCCCATTCCCCAGGGGAGAGCGAGTCCCACATTCCCAACCCCCTCTCTCCCCATTCCCCAGGGGAGAGCGTGTCCCACATTCCCAACCCCCTCTCTCCCCATTCCCCAGGGGAGAGTGAGTCCCACATTCCCAACCCCCACTCTCCCCAATCCCCAGGGGAGAGCGTGTCCCACAATCCCAACCCCCTCTCTCCCCAATCCCCAGGGGAGAACGTGTCGCACATTCCGAACCCCCTCTCTCCCCAATCCCGAGGGCAGAGCGTGTCCCACAATCCCAACCCATCTCTCCGCATTCCCCAGGGGAGAGCGTGTCCCACATTCCCAACCCCCTCTCTCCCCATTCCCCAGGGGAGAGTGAGTCCCACATTCCCAACCCCCTCTCTCCCCATTCCCAACCCCCTCTTTCCCCATTCCCCAGGGGAGAGTGAGTCCCACATTCCCAACCCCCTCTCTCCCCATTCCCAACCCCCTCTTTCCCCATTCCCCAGGGGAGAGCGTGTCCCACATTCCCAACCCCCTCTCTCCCCATTCCCCAGGGGAGAGTGAGTCCCACATTCCCAACCCCCTCTCTCCCCATTCCCAACCCCCTCTCTCCCCATTCCCCAGGGGAGAGCGTGTCCCACATTCCCAACCCCCTCTCTCCCCATTCCCCACGGGAGAGCATGTCCCACATTCCCAACCCCCTCTCTCCCCATTCCCCACGGGAGAGCATGTCCCACAATCCCAACCCCCACTCTCCCCATTCCCCAGGGGAGAGCGTGTCACACATTCCCAACCCCCTCTCTCCCCAATCCCCAGGGGAGAGCGAGTCCCACATTCCCAACCCCCTCTCTCCCCAATCCCCAGGGGAGAGCGTGTCCCACATTCCCAACCCCCTCTCCCCCCAATCCCCAGGGGAGAGCGAGTCCCACATTCCCAACCCCCTCTCTCCCTATTCCCCAGGGGAGAGTGATTCCCACATTCCCAACCCCCTCTCTCCCCAATCCCCAGGGGAGAGCGAGTCCCACATTCCCAACCCCCTCTCTCCCTATTCCCCAGGGGAGAGTGATTCCCACATTCCCAACCCCCTCTCCCCCCAATCCCCAGGGGAGAGCGAGTCCCACATTCCCAACCCCCTCTCTCCCTATTCCCCAGGGGAGAGTGATTCCCACATTCCCAACCCCCTCTCCCCCCAATCCCCAGGGGAGAGCGAGTCCCACAATCCGAACCTCCTCCCCACCCCTTTCACCCCACTCCCTGTTGGAGTGAGTCCCTCACTACTCCCACACCCCCACTGCCACCGAGAGTGTAACCCACATTCCCAACGGGATTTATCCGTGTCTGTCTGACATTGACCGTTCCGAGTTCTGGCCACTTGGAAGCAGAGCGGTGAGAGTGAGTTGGGAGTGTTTCAGGCTGGTGTAGGTGACTGATGGGACACTGACCAGGCACGAGGTTAGCGATGTGGGGTCCCCTTAGTTAAGGGGGGCAGAGGAGCCTGTACCCTGTGTACTCTGAGACACTGCACCGTGAGATAGACTGGATGTCGGTGGCTCTGAAGGACCGGCCCCGATTCTGTGAAATATTAACGTCAGTGAGTGGCCGAGGATGGGAGGGAGGAGGGAGACACTAAGACAGTGGTGTTCTCTGATGGGGTGGGGGAGGGGGGGGGGAGGGAAGGGAGGGTTGTGTTTAGGTGGTGTGCCCACTTCTGTCAGTCCTTGCTAACCCACACGGTGATGCCAGGGTGTGGGTGGTGGTTACACTGACTGGGTCTCCTCCCTCTCTCTCTCTCTCTCTCTCTCGGTGCAGCTCCTGGGGTGAGGCGTTGTTCCTGATGCTGCAGACTCTAACCATTGGCTTTCTGATCCTGCATTACAGTGGCCAGACCCAAACAGGTACGTTCCCCATCCCCGTCCCCATCCCTGTACCCTCACCTCGGGCTCAAACCCCACAGTGCAGGACGCTGCCACTTTCTCACTCTTCACTGGGGGGGGGTGGGGGAGTAAATGCAGGGGGACAGGAGGGGGTTTGCTGGAAACTGGGACGCTCCCAGGGAGATTGGGTGATGCCACCATCAGCATCGGATACGGGGGGCAGCCGGGGGGGGGAGGGGAGGGGAGGTACCAGCTTTCACCTCAGAGTGAGACCATCGCATGTTCACTGGGATTGGGGTAGCACTCCAGACCGGGAGGTGCTGAGACAGACCAAATCCCAGCAGGGCCCAGGTCACTGGGTCACTCACCAAATCCCAGCAGGGCCCAGGTCACTGGGTCACTCACCAAATCCCAGCAGGGCCCGAGTCACTGGGTCACTCGCTCACTGGATCCCAGCTGTGGGCCTGAAAAATGGTGCCCTTTGACCTTTGTTTGGGAGCTCGGGGTGTGACCTTTCAGAGTAGTAATTGGGGATCAGAGCAAGTCAGTTCGAAATGGTTTAATGGCCCACACCCCCTTTCTGTATCTGTCTGTCTGTATGTGTATGTCTCTCTCTCTTCTCTCTGTCTGTCCATCTCTTTCTCTCTCTCTGTATATGTGTCTGTCTTTCTGTGCGTGTCTCTCTCTATATCTGTGTCTTTTTCCCTGTCTCTCTCTGCCTGCGTCTCTTTCTCTCTGCACATGTCTATATCTCTCTCTCTGTGTGCGTGTGTGTCTCTCCCTCCCTCTCTCTGTCTGTCTCTCTCTGCGTATGTGTCTCTCTCTCTGTGTCTGTCTGTCTCAATCTGTGTGTGTCTGTCTGCGTGTGTCTTTCTCTCTCATTCTGTGTCTCTCCCTCTCTACGTGTGTGTGTCTCCCTCTCTCCCTCTCTGCATGTGTCTCCCTCTCTGAGTGTATTTGTGTCTGTCTTTCTGTCTGCCTCTCTCTCTCTCGATCGTTCTCTCTCTCTCTGTCTCTATATGAACTATTCTAATCCCTGTTCTCTCTCATCCCCACACCCCCTGCTCAGGTGTGAGCTGTTTGCTGGTTTACTTCGCTATGCTGATCCTTCTGCTGTCACCTCTGACCCCGTTGAAGGTCGTGACCTTACTCCAGGCCCTCAATCTGCCTGCAATCATGGTCAGCCGGGTAAGAACCAATCCCGTTTACCGAGGGTACCTTCATTGACATAGCGCCTCTGACCACCCCAGGGAGACAGCCTCAAACCCCTTCGCTGACCCTCCGACAGCGCGGTGCTCCCTCAGCGCTGACCCCCCGACAGTGCCCACTCCCTCAGCACTGACCCTCCGACAGTGTGGCACTCCCTCAGCACTGACCCTCCGACAGTGCGGCACTCCCTCAGAACTGACCCTCTGACAGTGCGGCACTCCCTCAGCACTGACCCTCCGACAGTGCGGCACTCCCTCAGCACTGACCCTCCGACAGTGCAGTGCTCCCTCAGCACTGACCCTCTGACAGTGCCCACTCCCTCAGCACTGACCCTCTGACAGTGCCCACTCCCTCAGCACTGACCCTCCGACAGTGCAGTGCTTCCTCAGCACTCACCCTCCGACAGTGCGGCACTCCCTCAGCACTGACCCTCTGACAGTGCCCACTCCCTCAGCACTGACCCTCTGACAGTGCGGCACTCCCTCAGCACTGACCCTCTGACAGTGCGGCACTCCCCTCAGCACTGACCCTCCGACAGTGCGGCACTCCCTCAGCACTGACCCTCCGACAGTGCAGTGCTCCCTCAGCACTGACCCTCTGACAGTGCCCACTCCCTCAGCACTGACCCTCTGACAGTGCCCACTCCCTCAGCACTGACCCTCCGACAGTGCAGTGCTTCCTCAGCACTCACCCTCCGACAGTGCGGCACTCCCTCAGCACTGACCCTCCGACAGTGCGGCACTCCCTCAGCACTGACCCTCCGACAGTGCGGCACTCCCTCAGCACTGACCCTCCGACAGTGCGGCACTCCCTCAGCACTGACCCTCCGACAGTGCAGTGCTCCCTCAGCACTGACCCTCTGACAGTGCCCACTCCCTCAGCACTGACCCTCTGACAGTGCCCACTCCCTCAGCACTGACCCTCTGACAGTGCCCACTCCCTCAGCACTGACCCTCCGACAGTGCCCACTCCCTCAGCACTGACCCTCCGACAGTGCAGTGCTTCCTCAGCACTCACCCTCCGACAGTGCGGCACTCCCTCAGCACTGACCCTCCGACAGTGCGGCACTCCCTCAGCACTGACCCTCCGACAGTGCAGTGCTCCCTCAGCACTGACCCTCTGACAGTGCCCACTCCCTCAGCACTGACCCTCTGACAGTGCGGCACTCCCTCAGCACTGACCCTCTGACAGTGCCCACTCCCTCAGCACTGACCCTCCGACAGTGCGGCACTCCCTCAGCACTGACCCTCTGACAGTGCCCACTCCCTCAGCACTGACCCTCCGACAGTGCGGCACTCCCTCAGCACTGACCCTCTGACAGTGCCCACTCCCTCAGCACTGACCCTCTGACAGTGCCCACTCCCTCAGCACTGACCCTCCGACAGTGCAGTGCTCCCTCAGCACTGACCCTCTGACAGTGCCCACTCCCTCAGCACTGACCCTCTGACAGTGCCCACTCCCTCAGCACTGACCCTCCGACAGTGCGGCACTCCCTCAGCACTGACCCTCCGACAGTGCGGCACTCCCTCAGCACTGACCCTCCGACAGTGCGGCACTCCCTCAGCACTGACCCTCTGACAGTGCCCACTCCCTCAGCACTGACCCTCCGACAGTGCGGCACTCCCTCAGCACTGACCCTCTGACAGTGCGGCACTCCCTCAGCACTGACCCTCCGACAGTGCGGCACTCCCTCAGCACTGACCCTCTGACAGTGCCCACTCCCTCAGCACTGACCCTCTGACAGTGCCCACTCCCTCAGCACTGACCCTCTGACAGTGCCCACTCCCTCAGCACTGACCCTCCGACAGTGCGGCACTCCCTCAGCACTGACCCTCTGACAGTGCCCACTCCCTCAGCACTGACCCTCTGACAGTGCCCACTCCCTCAGCACTGACCCTCTGACAGTGCGGCGCTCCCTCAGCACTGACCCTCTGACAGTGCCCACTCCCTCAGCACTGACCCTCTGACAGTGCCCACTCCCTCAGCACTGACCCTCTGACAGTGCCCACTCCCTCAGCACTGACCCTCTGACAGTGCCCACTCCCTCAGCACTGACCCTCTGACAGTGCCCACTCCCTCAGCACTGACCCTCCGACAGTGCGGCACTCCCTCAGCGGCGGCGGGGGGGTCGGGGTACTGGGGGGGGGGTCGGGGTATTGAGGGGGCAGGGTTCCGGGTTGATGCACCCTCTGATGTCAGTGTCTCTCCCCCCTGAAGCTGATCCAGATTGTGACCAACTACAGGAATGGCCACACAGGGCAGCTCTCTGCCATCACCGTCTTCCTCCTGTTTGGCGGCTCCCTGGCAAGAATCTTCACCTCAGTGCAGGTCAGTCTGATGGTCACTCATACCCTGCACCCACCCACAGCCTCCCGGGGTCGTGGGCCTGTGACCTTTGATCTTTGACCCTCAGAGGTATGTCAGCGTGGGGAGCATTCTGTGTCAGCGTCCTGCCCTGCCCTGTCAAGGGACACAGCAGGTTGGAAAGGCAAGGCCGACTCCTGCCTCCGACACCCTCCCCCCCTCACCCCCCCTCCAACACCCAACACCCTCCCCCCCCTCTCCGACACTCTCCCCCATCCCTGACACCCTC